>NC_089766.1:40726792-40742620 GCF_040412425.1 Macrobrachium rosenbergii
GTTGGCAGTACCTTCCAGAGGTATGAGCTCTGCATCCTTAGTCTGTTATGCGTTGTTTGGTCTCTTCTGCTCTCCGGTTTGTATTGTTTGTAGTCAGGTGGTTTTCCTTCCATAATTTCAAAGTATTATCTAACTGGTAAGTTAGTTTCTTTGAATCTCTCCATTCTCTCATTGTATTTCTGCATTATTTTCATCTCAACCAAATCCTTCAATGTACACAGAGATGGTGTCAATTTATAGTGTACTTTCTCCCTCTCTCCTTGCACCAACTTTAGCAAGCTCATCTGCTCCCACACTGCCTAAGACTCCCATGTGTGATGACGCCCGTATGAATGTGACTGTTCTGCCTGCTTGTCTGATTTGTGATAGCAGGGCTAATAGGTCTTCCCACTGTGATAATTTTGACTCACTTTTTCTTGGTGTTAGTTGACTGTAGGGGACTCAGGCAATCTGTTGCTATTATAGCATTGTCCTGCCATTTTATGATACTCAGTACTATCATAATACCTAGAAGTCCTGACTGCAATGTGGAGCAGCCATTTGTTGATCATAATGAAAGAAGGAATACTTCCTCTCCATACTGGTAAACAACTACCCCACTACTTGCTCTGCCATCTTCCATAAGTGAACCATCTAAATAATAATGTACCCACTTCTCCTGTATACTATCCACCCTCTGATGATAGTCATTCTTCATCAGTGCATTGTTCATTTCTTCCTTTTTCCCTCGTAATGTTGATATTGATATCTCTGTCCCTGGTATGCTCCGTGGAGGAATACCTTTTATATCTATCCCCATTACGTCTAAGTATTCTTTCTTGTTAGAATCCTGTATTAATTTTCTTGTTGCAGTAGCCCAACCATTCTTTTATTTTCTAGGATGGCTGTGAATTAGAGTATCTCTTGTTAATCCATCATCATTAGTTGTTATGGACCTATACAACTGGATGATTGTTGTTCTTGTTATTCTATGATGTATTGGACACAGCACTGCCTCATTCTGCAATTTTTCTTGCCTAACACCTTTAGGTACCCCTTTGATGCTTCTTGCTACCTTGTTCTGGATGATTTCTAGAGTGCCAATATAGCTCCTCCTCAGTAGTCAGTTAATGATCTTATCACTGTTGTTTAAAATTTTTTTACCATTGGTACACTTGCACCCAGAGAGCCACATGGTACTTTCTGGAGAATGGGTGACCTTGCTGTTGATACCTGTACTATTCTCTTAACTTCATACAGTTAATGATACCTGTTACTGAGTATGACACCATATACTTGTACTAGGCTACCCTCTCTATTCTTTGGCCTTGTATGTGCAGCATCAAGGGGTTCATGTATCTCTTGCTATCATCTTAGTCGTCTTAGGTGATGTGACTAATCCTATGCTATTGCATAATGCTGTGAGTGCCTTAATTGCTTTTTTATTCTTTTATCTGTGCTTGTGTGTATTACTATGTCATCTGCATATATTGTTACAGTGATTCCTGGTATATTAATTTTTCTAATGCTTTCATCAGAACATTAAAGAGTTGGTGATAAACCCCTCCCTGAGGAGTACCCATTTTCATTTTTCACCATCTGGATTGAATACCTTCAAAATAGACACAACTTATTCTGTCTATTAGGTAATCCATCATCAGGTGTAGGAGTCTTCCTTCTATCATTTCTGGCAAATCAGTCAAAATATTTATATGGCTAGCCCTATTAAAGGCTTCTTTTAAATCTATGAAAATTGTATATTTTAACCCTAAGTTTCACTTAATCTATGAATACAGTGATGTGCGTTCCTCCCAGGTATTTATCCCATATAAACACCTTGAAGGTGTTTTTTTTTGAATTAATTAAGCCTATTTAGTAACATTCTTTCAAATACCTTGCACAGGCATGATGTCAATGAAATTTGTTGAAATTCTCCTGGTTTTCCTGGTTTTGGCACTGGTATTATGAGTGATTTCTTCCATGTTTTAGGTAAGGGCTGTCCTGACCATATGTCGTAAAGCTTGAGTATTGGATTTCCACTCGGTGTTGTGAAGAACCTAATAGCATTATATGTAATCCCATCTAACCCTGGTTCATTAGACTTCCCACTCTTTAGGGAGCCCTGCAGTTCTTGCTCTGTGATGGGTTTGTCGTCAGACTTTCCTATCTTCTTGAGTTCTTCTTTTAACTTCATTATTTTCTTCCTTATCCTCTTCTCAACTGGAATTCTAATCTTGATGGGTATTGTATCACTGCTAGCATCAGATGCTCACTTTTTCATAAGTTCATTTGCTCTTTCTCTTGGATTGAGATGAAGTGGTTCTTTGTTTTTCTGCCCTCACTCTCCTTGCAACCTCACAAGGTGGTGTCTTTTCATTTGATGACTTTCATAATATTTATCCAATACTTCTCTCTCGAGTTCAGTTTAACTTCTTGAACTTGTTCCTGTAGTCTTCTATATATTGTCAGGACAGCCCTTGCCCAAAACATGGAAGAAGTCACTTATAATACCAGTGTTAAAAGAAAATTGTATTTTTCAAATGGAAGGACTTTTGCTCCTCCAGCTGCAGACTGAAGATGGAGGGCGTCCCCGCCAGCTGGAAAGAAATGCCCTTAGCACACCCCAGAAACAGTTTTCCTTTCCTTCAAAAAACTGAGTTTTGGTAGAAATAAGCTGCGGTTTTTTTCAACACACACAAAGGCTCAAAGACGTGTTCCTTTTGATGTTGCCGCTGAGGGGAGAAGTTCTTTAATACCATTTCTGATTACATCCTCTTCTGAATATCAGTTATATCCACCGACGTAAAACATCAATGTCCCTCAGAGATGCTTTCTTTTAAGGGTCCTAAAATGCAACAGAACTCTGTCGCTTTCACAAGATTAGAAATGTGTTTGTTTATCGTATGTCATTGTGTTTATAAATTGGTGAGTACTTTTTCATTTATCTTTTAAATTTGTCTCCTAAACATTTTGGTTGATGCTTGTTCAATAAAGGGAAAACAATTGTATCTAAGGCTTTTTATTATATTACTCTTTGTTCATCAGATGTTTTTCTTTTTATTTCGTTAAGAAATATTCCATGCAGGTAATGGAATTTAGGGCTTCTATATTGCAGTTTTGTGAATTTTTTCCCTAAAGATTTTTTCATTTCATAATTTCAGATATTCTGAAGGCAAATCTATTATGTGCCGTTTCGCTAATATGACTTTATATCATCCCTGTGAGTTTGAAGAGAGAGATTGTTTATTGAAGTATTTGGCAACTTCCCTTAAAATCTTGATGATATCACAAAATGTCTGCAAGTTTCAGTTGAGCTATTTCCTTAAATGGGACTAACTTTACACACTTTGTGAAATAACTGTAATGTTAAAAAAAGCTTTGACAGTATTCCAGTATAAAAATACAATTCGGTGAAGACTGTTCACTGAAGTTCATAAACAAATTTAACAACGGAGAGCTGGCATTTGTCGGTGGATACTGACCCTCCATATTTCGCTGCACGAGAGGGAGATGCGTCAGTGGTGATCCATTTGTAGTGCGAGTCCCTTCAGAATATTCAGTTTGCCTCTGTACGCTGCAGGGTCTTCGAAAGAATTTAATTATTTCATTAACTTCCGTCGGGAGATGGATGCTTGAAGGCAAATTCGTCTCTTCATAATGAAACGTGAAAGGTTTAACCAAATCCTAATATCAAGATAACTACTACGTTCTGACTATTTTTCGCTTGACAAATTATTCTCTTGACATTTTGCATAAGCGGTTTCCCATTTCCTGATAATATCCAAAGTGGTGGAGATTAAATTTAGGAGCGAACAACTGCAACAAACGAATTACGAAGGGAACTGTAATCCGTAACACAATTACTCCAGTGCCGATGCTCTCATCAGGTCGCATTGAAAGGGAGAGAAAACAAGCGCAGGAAAATATTATTTGTTCGTCATTTGATTCAACTTTAAGTCGGGTTTTATTTGATCTTTGCATTAATTTTCGTCTTGGAGAAAAATATATAAACATTGTGAATAACGAAGTCAATACTAATAGCGTATGTACAGTATACACTATACAGGCAAAAATTTTAGTGTATGTACAGTATACACTATGCAGGCAAAAATTATTTTGAAAAATGAACACTAAGCTTGTAATATATGAATAAAGACACGAGGAAATTATTGGCTTTTGTTTATTTTCCCTGATATGTTCTAAATCATTATTATGCAGAAGTTGAACCCTGATCACATGGAACAAGCCCACAGGGGCCATTGACTTGAAATTGAAGCTTCACAAGAACGCGGGCTTGTAATCTTTTTCTCATATATTACAAAGTAATCTTTCATAGTGTATCTATTTGATCGTCTTTCGTTGTGATCCTGACTTGGAAGGGAATGATAGATTACTTCTAGATTTGTATAGGGAAACAGTTTCCTCATTTCTCACTTATTCATAATTTCTCGAGATGCATGTTTGAGGATACGTCTGGATGACATTTGAAGTTTTATTTCAAAAGTAAGTGTTTTGAACGATATTATTTCTGGTGTAGTCAGAAAAATGATAAGTCTGCATAGAAGTACTATATGAGAATTTAGCTTTCCAAAAACTCGGTTACGCTTTTATCTAATCATAAAGTTACATTAAAATGCTGAATCGCTCCTGAAAAATAGTAGGTGCCTGGATATGAACTTCATGATAGAATGTAGATGTAATATATCCGACACTCGAAGGTTTCATAGAGTTTTTTATTTATCAGTTATTGTTGTTTAAGTTCTTTTAATGGAATAAAATATTTCTATGATTTTAATTAGCTTTGAGTCTAGTCTTACTCAGGCTGGATTTTTCATGATATATATATATATATATAGTATATATATATATATATATATATATATATATATATATATATATATATATATATATATATATATATATATATATATATATATATATATATATATATATATATATATATATATATATATATATATATAGATAGATATATATATGTATGTGTGTGTGTGTGTGTGTGTGTGTGTGTGTGTGTGTGTATGTATCAACATTGCGAAAACTATTACAATACCGACGTAGATAAAACATAAGGAACGCAAAAGAGTGATATGTTTCCAATAGCATCCGTATTTTCTTCTCCAAGAATAATCAGAACTGAGAGAACGAAGAAGTGAGGAAAGTAGATTGGATGAAATAGCCGTCAGTCGAGTCCACATTTATCAAGATGAACAGAAGCGAATGCGGACAGTTCAATTTATTTTCCCCGCAGGGTGCCAGCGCTGTCAGTAAACCTTACGTGGTGCACTGCATGCATTACTAAAGATTCTTTGCAGCATCCCTTGGGCCCTTAGCTGCAGCCACTTTCATTCATTTCAATGTACTCCCGTTAATATTCTCTTCCTTCCATCTGACTTTCCACCCTCTCTAACAATATTTCACAGTGCAAGTGCTTTGAGGTTTTTCCCCGTTTACACCTTTCAAACCTTTTTACTGTCGGTTTCCATTTCATCATTGAATGACCTCATAGGTCCCAGCGCTTGGCCTTTGGCCTAAATTCATAATTCCAATTATGTGTGTTCCAGCTGGATTTTTCCATTATCTATTTTCTGATTATTGCTTCTTCGTGTTTTTCAGAAACTATATTCATTATATATATTGGAGTGTTTGTTATTTTTGCCGTTTTTAAACGTTTATCACTTTTTATTTTAATTCACATTTTAATTCACATGTTTTTTCTCAATATTTACCGACTTTTATGAGTGAAAATGTCTGTAGAATAGAAACCTTGTATAGAGATGCCTCCAGAATGCCATGGAGCAGCTTCTGTTCTGAGAATAACAACGAAATACAAAACAGAAAGAGAATTTATTCTCGAGGAAAGTCAAACAACGAAGTACAAGATCTTTCCCCTCGACTCTGAGAGCAACTTTGCTGTCATATTTTTCTTCTTAGCCTTTCTTGTCAGGCTTTCTGATGAATATACTTCACTCTGCCCCAGAGTTCTGCATAAATACTTTTAAGTCTTGTTCTTTTTACGGCTGACTATAAGGGTGCAATTACTCAAAGAAATCGCCGCAAACAGCGTCTTCTCTGCAGGTTAAGAACATCAGTAGGTATTTTGATAAATCATAAGAAGTAGAAACGACAAACCTAATCACTGGGGGGGCAAAATTTATCCAATGAGTTTTAATGGGCCCTCACAGTATTCGGTGGAGTTGGGAGAGTTACTCAGAACCTTTTAAAGTTTCATCACTCAAAAGCTTTTCTGCCTAATGACCAACGCCAGACGTGTCAGCTTAGGTCATGGGTATGTTTTTATCGCCTGTTATTTTAATTTATGAATACCCTGAGTTGTTCTGGGCAACTAAACCAAAGCGATTCCCGGCTGCCAGATGTACCTTTGCGAAGGCGCATCCTCTCAGGCACAAGCGCTTTAAATACGCAAGCTTTGACTACCGAGGCTTTATTGTCGGTTTATAGTTAAACTCTTGGGTGTCTGGGAGCGGCCTTGTCTCGTTCTCTTGTGCATGAACAATGTCCACAAAAGAGCCTTTGTAAATCCCTCTGGAAACATCCCGGCAGAACTGAGACCCTGTTTCCATTGTGGATGGAAACTCCCCAGCGTTCTCAGTTCATTTCAATCACACTTGCTGGTCTCCTGTCGCCTGCAAACATTATTGCAACGGCTTTTTGTTTAGCATCGCGAACGGCACTTTTGTTGCCTTTTGCTTCTGACTTTGTCTTTTTTTAGTATTTCGCCTGACTGCTTCGTCATTTATTCAGTTCCAAGCCCTTGCTGTTTATTTTTGTCTCTGTGCAAAAAGACTTCTATTTTTCTCTCTCTAAATGAAATTGCTTTCATGAGCCAAGAACATCTGTAACCATGTTAATATTTAAACGATGGTATGCGCCAACAAGAGGGGATGAGGATGTAAGATCTCAATGAAATGACCGAACGTGTAAGAGAAATATTGTATTGGCAGCCCTTGTCTTTCTTTCTTTTTTTACCAGTATTAAAATGAAAAAGGAAAACACATAGAAATCCCAAGTTTAATGGTATTTATAGAAATACAACAACATTCACAATAATTATGAAAGAAGGTTAAATTCAGGAAGGTCAGGCAATCCCTTCAGATAAAATGCCCTTGCAATTTCTCCAGAATTATCGACCAGTTCTTCTTCAGCCATGGTTAGAGGAAGGGCAACCTTCATTGCCTTTGGAATCTGAACCTTCGGGCAAAGAGGAACTCATCCTCCACTCTTTCTGACTCCAGGATTTGGGTCTTTCATTTAGACAGCCTGTTGCGCCTTTTGCACTCTCTCTCTCTGTTCTCTCTATATATATATATATATATATATATATATATATATATATATATATATATATATATATATATATATATATATATACTTCAGTGGTGATGTTAAAATCTGAAATTTCCACCAACAGGAAGAAGGACCAGTAAATCTTCTAGACTTCTCTACTTTTCAAGCTCTGTTGACTGGAGATAGAGGGCATTTTATGTATTCAGACTAGGACAAATGTACATTTAGAATAATTAGACGTAATTAGAATAAAATGACAATGTCACACCGTATAATGGTCGTCAAGAAATGAGCAAGCGTTTGTTATTTATACTGCCATTGAATTATGTGTAAAACAAAGGATCTATTTTAAAATGTCCATTGCAATTAAAAGCCAAATTCATTCCTCCCATCGAATGGTATTGATTGATTTGTATCTCTACCAGCTCATTAAAGCTGTCAATAGTGATACTTTGAGTAGACCACTTTCAAGTGAGCATCGTCCTTATAACTTTGTTTGACATCTACGTCACGCGGAGAGTCGGTGGAGAAAGACTCAGAAGAGTTTTCTTATAAAACCAAACATTTTAATTTAAATATTGGGATTTACCCAATGATTTGGTAAAATTGCTAATTGCTAACAGAGCGGTAACCTTTGTATGACAATGTCTCATTTTTAACTGGTGTAGTTACAAAATGGAATACTTGATAGTTCATAAAGGTACTGGAAGGGCAATAAAAGCTTCATTTCATTCATAGAATATTGAACTTTATATAATACCATGAATATAATTCAGCAACAATTAATAGTTGAAAATAAAATTCATGGTAAAGCTTAGGCCTCATCTCATAATTGGTGGCATTCAGTCAACTGAAATTGTTATTGATTGGGCAAAGGCACAAAGGAAAAATTGCCCAGGCACTGTAAGGAGATTTAACTAGGTCTAAAATTTATTCACCAAAGGAATTTTTGGCATTTTAATTCTCAGATCCAAAATCTAGTCTAGCAATTCTCTCTTGAGTTTGAAAATAGGGAAATTTCCTAAGCTACGTTGATGGTGGTCGTTAGTTTTATAGAAAATCTACTGAAATATTCAAATGTATATTTACACAGAAAATAGATAAATGAGTACTTTGCTAATTAGTAAAAATTTATTTGCATTTCATTCCCTCTTTCTTTGTATATCATTCAAAATCAGAAAAGGAAATTGTGACATCTAATCGTTTGCAACATTTGATTGTCAATGGTAATTGGAAACATAATAAATATTAAGTGGCAAATATTTGTCATATTGCAATGTATTTAACTATGAAAACTGATTAATTATGAACAGTTAACTTTACTTGAATAGATACCATTACATTCACTCTTTCCTTATACCACCTAGAATCCAAATAGAGAAATCGTGTCGTCTAATCAAATTTAGGAAATTTAGTTCTTTATTAAAAGTAAGTTCAGCATTCCGATCTGAATTGGAGGTACATTCACAGTGCGCAAATATTCGACATAATTCTACAAAGACAATGACCAAAATACGCGTAAATAAACTATAAAAATGGCATTTATTCCTCTCCTTTCTGCCATACTCACTTTACTCCAACTGGCAGGCAAGTAGCCTGTCTGCTCGCTGCGTGACATCATGAGCGAACTGCTTCGCATTTTGGGTCAGCTGTGAACAGATCTTCTCTTCTTAGACAATGGTCTAGACACGCTGCCATGTATACCGCCTGCCCCCTTACCTCTTCCCCTCTACCGACTTTTTGTTCCTAACCGTTTTATTCCTAATCGTGTTTCTGTAACTGCCTATCAATTTGAAGTTAACTAGTTTCCTGTTGAGCGATTTAATAGTGTTGTTGTCCCGGACTGTAATTATTTTTCCTTTCAGATGTTCCTTTTGTTTCCCTTCCATATCCCCAAAATAGTTTCTTCTTGCCCTGGTGTGTGCCCTTCCCACCAATACTTGGGGTATCTAAATCTAAAGCTCTCCCTCAAGTATTCCAGCTCCTCACCTGAGGAAGGGGCTGCAAATCCTATAAGCCCTGAGAGCCTACTATATTATTACTCCCATCCTAATTTCTTTCCTGTGGCTGAGAACATCATTATGTATATATGAATTGGGATGTGTCTTCTTTCTGTGTAACTTCAATTTTAAATTTTCCCCTCCCACTTTACCAGTACTCTAAACTAAAAGCATTACTTGTATATTTCCAATCTGTGTATGCAAAACAAAATACAGATTTGCTTACTGTAGTTTGCATTAATGATCTTCGTATAAATTTCATATTCCTCCAGCTGGTTTGTATTGCAATATTCATTCATTTCAGAGGAAAGTTTGGTGATACTTATACCATTGTGATACTGATATTTGCTTTCATTGCTTAGGGGAGGACAAGAGTTCATAATGCGATATATTTCGTAATCATCTTATAGCATAACAATGTTATATGTTCAGTCTTAATCGTATAACATTGCATGCAAAATTGCATTGATTCTTTTGCCTAATCTTTGTTGTAAGGCGTATTGAAAGCATTGACGTTTTGTGTAATGGATGATATATTTTCTGAATTTCTAGAGAACATGAGCGAATATAATTTTCTGTTTAGCAGATTCTTTTGTTTCTCTGTTATCACTGAGGGGTTTTCATCGCATTATTTTTTGTAAGTTGCAACAGCTGTGTCCATCTGCAAACCGCTGGCCTTTATAAGCCTTCATTCTGCTTGTCACGCAGTGTTCATCAGCTTCAGATTGTTCTCTTTTGAGCAGAAATATTAATCTCTATATATATATACACACACACACATATACATACATATACATATACATATATATACACATATATACACATACACATATATGTATATATATGTATATATATATATATATATATATATATATATATATATATATATATATATATATATATATATATATAATTATATATATATTATGAGTGTGTATATCCCTGTGTGTAAGATGTTTGTGCGAGACAAGACTTTGAAACGAAGAGTGAGAATGTTAGATCAATAATAATATAAGTGTGATGGGAGAGAAAGTTGTGCTGGTGAGTATGTTTGGCCGTGAATGGCAAAGAATGAAAGTGAAAAAGTTTTTGGGAGAGTTGGATTCTTTGCTTTGCTTTGTTTTGCAGATTACAAAAGGGTGGTTGTGCTTGGTGATTTAACTGCAAAAGTAGGTGACAGAGTAAGAGATGACGCAGAATTTTTGTCAAAATACGTTTGGAGAGCGACTTGATTGTTGTAATTACAGGTTTTCAAAAAGAATATTCGCTAATATACTAGGTAAAAGACAGAAAATGAAGGAAAAGTAGATTTGAGAGGAAGTTGGTGGATGTAATGGTGAGAAGAGGAGGTCTGGATATATATTTAAGAATTATTTTCTGAAGTGAAAGTAAAGATAGTTGAAGAAGGTGTGCAAATCTGGCTGTAAATGTTATCAAGTCAGGTGAGTGTGGTCAGGAGGAGAAAACAAAATTTGATTATGGATTAGGCGAATACCAAGGAATGGAAGTAGATTAGGATTTCGTAAGACTTCATAAAGTCATTGGAAGGATAGGGTAGCCAAGATTAAAATGGGGAGATGACAAAAGTAAAAAACACAATGAGCAAAAAATTAAGTAACACTTAACCAAACTGAGCAAGAGATGGTCCGGGAGGGTGTAGACTTATTTTACGTGGCTAAGAACCAATTAAGAACTTGCAAAAGGGTAAGGTGTTGTCTACAAGAAGCGCATGCAGAGAGAAACGCCTTTCATGAAAATTGGGTCTGAGATTAAGAGTGATATTGAGGAAATAATGTAAGAGGTGGAAGATAGAAGAGAAGCAGAACTGAGTATCACAAGAGTGGAAAAGGAGACTGGACATTTTGAAGACTTGAGGGGAGTGGACTGCAGGGTATGTAAGGAGGAGGAGGTTGATGGATCACAAATGGGGGCTGCAGTATGGTGTGGCAGTTTGAGACTGAGCTACTGGCCAGTGCTTGTAAGAGTATATCTAGATGAGGACAGGGTTCAGAGGATTGGATGAAAAGAATAATTGTTCAGTTATGCAAAGGTAAAGTAGGTGAAAGTAGTTTAGCCAGACCACTGTATAGAGGCAACTGTAAGAATGAATACGCACAACTTATTGGAAATTAATAATTATCTTTTAAATTGAATGTAAAGAAAAGAATGGTTGTTCTAAAACCAATAACTTACAAAGTCTATCAGGTAATACTGTACATTTCCCTTCCCTTTAATTGCCAATTTAGAAAGCAGTAAAATATATTGAAATATAATAGTATAAGAGAACAAGTAAATTCAATAGTGAAAACAGAAAATAAAAGCAAAGCCTAATTTGTAAATGTTATCATATAAATTCAGAGAGAGAGAGAGAGAGAGAGAGAGAGAGAGAGAGAGAGAGAGAGAGAGAGAGACGCACAGCAATACACACAAACACAGTTATGGGAGACGCCCCTTCCTCGAAAAAAAACAACTGTTATTACACTACTACAAATATCAAGAATTACAATGGGCAGGAAAAACAATAAATGAAAAGCAAATACTGAAATTGCTCCAAAAACAAATAAAGTTCTAACATGAATGGTGTGTGTTTTGTCTCAATTTTTATTCATTTGAGCCTTGTCTCTGCGTTTTAACAAGTTTCACTTTTTTCCATCAGGTGGATTTGTAATCTTATATTAATAGTGGAACAACTGTTATATGATTTTTCTGAAGTGGAATATGAGAGGATGTTTATAACTAAATGACTGAAAATATGAAAAAGCTTTGTCGTACAAAGCTGAAAGAAACACTGACGAAATATGGCATAAGACGTTTTTCTGTAAAGGCGGTGAAAGATAATCAAGCACAAACGTCTTGTGTTTGCCTACATCATTAGTCGCATGGTTGCTAAACCATGAGGAAATTTGAGATTTGTCATTTTCTCCAAGTGTGTTACACTCCGTCCTCGTGACAAGAAAGTCTATATGAACACATTTATAAAATATGTTGTCACTTTTATTTATATATCTTGAAAAAGTGAACTTTTTTGTATGTAATATATTTTCTGGCCATTTCCAGTGACCTCTGTTTTCATCTTTTAGTATAAACTGTATGTTATGGATTTTTTGACAATTTCCAAATCGATTAAAGAGAGTGTGAGTTTGTGTTCCAGAAGATGAGAGAGAAAAGAGAAATGAGAGAGATCTTGGGGGGGCTGCCTGAACAAGCACCCCTTTTGCACTTGTAGAAAATCACAAAATGGAAAAGCTGAGTCTCATTTCATCTACCAGCCCATAACAGATGTACTAAAACTTCAAGAAAGTTTAATATTTTTTTATTGGCTAGATTGTCATACAATAATATCTCATTTATATAAATTCAGTCAATACTTTCTTATTAGAAATAACAGATTGGGATTGATGTTATTTGGTGAAGATAATTTTCCAGTTCATTAAGTGACAGGCCCCTGTATTTTCACCAAAAATTATATCATCATCACACACAGAACCGAGAAGTTCTTGGCAGCTGATCTGTTTAGAAGTTATTTATATCTATCTAAGTATTATCAATATGTATGATCCTCAATGCCAGTTTCATCAAGGTTTTTATTCTGTTTTATCTTTTGAATCCTTGTCGACTTTTTGCCTGATGAACTGCAACTTTCAAAGCGATATTATGCCTTTTTTTATTATTTTGTTGACTTGAATTTATTCATCAAAACTATGGACAGGTTTAAGTGATGTTTCATTTCTTCTTACTTTTTCGTAGCCAGTGGGAAAGTCATATGACGGTTCTTGACACCGAATCGATGAGTGAGAAGAAGAACGACAATAGGAATGCTTAATAAATATTGCAAATATTTCATTAAAAATATTCGATTATTTATAAAAGCGGGGAGGATGAAGAATGGATGGATTGATTGTTACAAGACACATGTTGCAAAAACGCCTGCTCTGAACGGTTCAGATGTAAGCAAAAGTAAGAACCATCGAAGTGGGTATTTTACTTTCGCCAACCGTGAATAAGCACATTCATTCAGGCCTTTATAGAACCGAGGTTACCAGTCGTGTCTGCAGAGAAACAATATGATGTTCGAATGTCAAATGTGTCTTATCCAATTTTAGCCATGACTCTCTTACTAGACATGAAACATCTTTTGTGACTCTTAGTGTGGGTCCACACTGCAATGAACCATGTCATAAACACAGGTCGTTGACTTTTTGGATACACATTAGACAGGTTGAAATAAGTCATGTCATATAACACAGGTTGGTGACTTTCCTAAATCGCCGACAGGTTGAAACGCCAGTGGCTGTAGGTGGGACAAATAGTATTGCCAGCAATTAAGTGGTAGTTTTTCTCTTTCGCTAAATAGCTTTGAGTTTTCTTGCAATGCTTCTTAGGATGCTTTGTTGTTTAGTTCTCAGTGAGAATTTGCAAAAAACATTTCTACAGCGGCTGTCTGTAAACGGTAAAAAGTGTTGTCACTGAAGAGGGCTATAGTGCTATGATGTAAACCGTTGAATAGTGAAAAAAACATATAACAGGCTTATTTAAGTGGCAATAAACTGTTGTGGCTTGTTGATATAAGCTCTCAATCCTTCAGATATTCATCAAAGAAGTCTAATCTTAATGCTGATTAAGTGCACTGAAAAGTGGGTCTAAATGTTTATCTACTGCCTGAGTAACGCGGAATGTGAGTGGAGGACATAAACTGCATTTATTAAAGACAAAAAAATAAGAAAATTATTTAATTAGTTTTCTTGTCAGTTTTGTTGTATCTTACTATGGAGAGAGAGAGAACACACTCAGTCTTCGTGGGCCGAGCATGCTAGGCTTCTTTGTTTCGTGTTTTCTTGCTTGATTTTCCATATTTTGTGAGATGTACACACTGTACTGTAACTTGTAATGCAATACATCAAACATAATAAAACAAGTGTGAGAGAGAGAGAGAGAGAGAGAGAGAGAGAAGTAATTGTTGTAGAATAAAGTGGCTTCATGTGGATGTTTAATGAATTCAATTCCAGAAGTCAAAATATTTTCAGTGCATGCACACATGCTCAGACACCAGACTCTCTCTCTCTCTCTCTCTCTCTGCTCTCTCTCTCTCTCAATAGTCCTTTACCGATGAGGTGTTGATAGTTGGAGCTACGAAGGATCTATTGCCTTTTCTCACTCCATTGTACCCATTCGTCTCTTGATTGCTCTGGATTGCGTCTTGACCTGGATGAGTTCTCAATGATACGACGATCGAATTATCTATCAGTGAAGATGGACGACGGTGTCCAGTATCCAAGTCTTCCCAAGCAGAAAATGGAGGTCGTCATTTTCATATCTTAGACGTTTTCCTGTTCCTAGTCTATATCAAGATTTTCCTTTTTCTTATTAAATCCGTCTCTGTTGCCACTGAATACTCGCTTGCGGTGAGACTAGTTTTTCACAGCTTTATTGTTTCATAATTTTTTCCTTTTCATTCGACAGAAATCTCTTTTTTCTTAATACTTTGTGGTGTTTTTCTCAAATTATTCCGTCATTAGGTTTCTCTCTATGATAAACTTATTTTCGTCTGCATTCTTTAGCTCATTCTTCGTCTCTCCTTAATTCTCAGTATTGCCTGTCTGGTTTCTTTCTCACTCGTCCGTATGTTTCTTTTTATACTCGCAAGAATCTTCATCTACGGTTTCATTTATTTGTTGAAACAGTCATTTTCTCCTCCACTTTTCTCTCCTTTGTATTTCTCAAAAGTTCCAGATTTTCATCGTTATTCCTTTGCCGAGTGATTTTCATGCTTTGCATTCTTCTGTTTTTGCCCAGTTTCCTCAGAGAATTTCAGGAACCTCAGGTTGTTCAGACAAGCCTTTTCCTTGTCATTTTCGAGCTCCTCAAAGTTCCCTTCTTTTTTTTGGAGCAGGATGATTGAAATATTCTTTTTCCGGTGGTTGTGTCCAGGGACACGCCTCCCCTCTGTCTTTCTTTCTTCCTTGGCACAGTGTTTAGATTTTTTTTTTTTTAATATGTGGATATGTTTTCCTGCTCATTTCATCTTAGAGAAGAATCTTTAGGTGTGTCTTTCCATATTGCTTCCAGCTTTTCCCTTTTTTGAAATATTGTGAAATAACATGTACCATATATATATATATATATATATATATATATATATATATATATATATATATATATATATATATATATATATATATATTATATTTTGTTACCTCTTTTGTTAATTTCCTAATTGATACACACAATCCATTTAAATTCATATGAACAGTTTCTCTCCAAAAGCGTTTTATCTGTAAGGCTTCTTCCTTCTGCATACTTTCCAGTGGAGGATTTGGTTAGTGAAATGTGTGAAGCTTGAGTGGCTAGTGTAGCTTCAGTATACATACAAGTAGATCTGTCCTGTAATTCAGTCAGCCTTTTATTGGTCTTCAGCTATTTCCCCTTCCTTGGGTACCAGATGACCAGACAGTTTCTAGTTCTGGGTCATCAGGTCAAGCTTTTATATATCACGCAATGTCAAACTCTCTCTGTGTCAGTCTTG
>NC_089766.1:40743120-40750620 GCF_040412425.1 Macrobrachium rosenbergii
AGCGTGATGGAGGCAAACGTATGTTGAAGACGTCCGAGTATTAATAAGAGAACAAGCTGTTATATAAATGACTCTGGGATGGTTAAGTCTTGAGGTTGCTTGGTGACTGATGGTAAAATAAAATCCTTGTTCTCAATAAGTTTTTGCATTGTTTAGAGTGCCTTCTGATATTGAGTGTTCTGGGTTTCAATCCTGCTCCATGTACAAAAAATGACTCCCCGATGTGAATCACTGAGCATCGTATATTTATTTATTCTGAAACAAAGAGCCAGGGTTAAGAGAGTTTGGGAATTAAGTTGACTTTAATAGCTAGGATGTGTTCTTGAATAATGAGTAAATCATTTTTGAAATGTTAGGTCATGGATATATGGGAGCTTGTGAGAAAATTAATTTTTGTAGTTCAACTTTAGGTACATGTTAACTATAAATACAGTCTCATTATGAAAACCATTCCAGTTTAGATGGAGATGGCTCATGAAATGTGAAATGATCTAACATTTCCATAAAAGATATACTCAAATAATTCAGAACATTTCCCGGCCATCAAAGTCAACTAATTCCAAAAAATTCGCTTTCCTTTGGCTCTTTGTTGTCAAAGATCGACTGTATCCTTATTTATCCCTATGGTGTTATCCATAAATATGGCAGCCCCAAATGTATTTCAGGGATTCACATGGGATCCACCAGCAGGTTTTCTTAAGGTGGGCATTGATTTACACTGGAGAGCCAGTTTTCACACAGGGCAGAATTTCGAACCCAGAGCACTCAGCATCAGAATCATTCTAAAAAAGCAAACTTACACTGAGAACGAAAATCTTAGTATCATCGAGTGCTACACTGCCAACCCTCAAGACTTTAACCATCCTGGAGTCATTATTTCCATAACATCTTGTACCATCATTAAATACTGAGAAGTCTTCACATCAATGTATTTGGCTGAACCTCCTGCTGTGGTGTTTTGTTTTATTTAGGTTCCTTGTTGTCTCACCTCTAGGTTAGATGTGTTTATTTCATTTATTCACTACCTTTCGTTATAAATGGTTTTAAGTTGTAATTGACGTTTTTGTCTCTCTTTCTTATGTGCAGCCCTGAAGATGTAACTCTGTTTAAACTTTTAAACGTCGGCAATATAATAAGATTATATAATATATAGATATAGATGTACATATATATATATATATATATATATATATATATATATATATATATATATATATATATATATATACATACATATATATATATATATGTATATATATATATATATATATATATAAAGAATATATATATATATATATATATATATATATATATATATATATATATACATATATATATACATATATATATATACATATATATATATACATATATATATATATATATATATATATATATATACATATATATATACATATATATATATATATATATATATATATACATATATATACATACATATATATACATACACATATATATATATATATATATACATACATATATATATATATATATATATATATATATATATATATATATATATATATATATATATATAATAATAATAGGTTACCATAAAAACACCAAAGGGTAGAAAGTTTAGCTGTCTTTCGAGACACTTGTCTGTCTCCCTCAAAGGCAGGTAATGAATGAAATAAGAGTTACAGAGCCCTCTTATTTCATTCATTACTTAAGCCTGTTGAGGGGAACAGAGAGAAGCCCTCGAAATATAGCTATAACTTCTACCCTGTTGGTGTTTTATGGGCTCACTTGCCAGCTAGTGCTGTTTAACAGAATATATTTTTGTTATATATATATATATATATATATATATATATATATATATATATATATATATATATATATATATATATATATATATATATATATACTGTATAATCTTGAGCTATGCATTTTATAGAAGTTAGAAAATGTCATAACTTATTTTTAGCAGCACTGAGTTTTTTTACGATCATTGGTTACTTTAGACTAAGTTGCAAAAACAAAATCGACAAAATGAGCGCAACAAACACATTTTTAAATTTCCATAGGGGTCCTCCATTTTCAGAAAACTGAGTTAAGGCTTTTTCCTTTGAACTTTTAAACCATCTTTACCGCATTCTCATACCATAAAAAGAAACTATATATTTTAGGAGAAATACGATTATGCTATGATAATGAAGAATGTTGAAAAATGCGACTTCTTATGACTCATACCAAAGCCCCTTTGGAACTACCTAGAAATTGAGAATCAAAGCCCAGACGCGCCTTCGAGAAACTGTTTTTTGAATGCCTAGTGGTGTATGGCTAGAGTGATAAATGGTAAAAGATGGACAAATGATGATTCATCAATAAATGAAAAACATATTTTTCACTTAGTACACATTCTTTAATGAATAAATTAAGAGGCGTGTGACGATTTTTCGGTAATGTAATTCAGAAAAAGTTAAATCCAATATTTTTCATGATATTAATAAAAATATCAATAATAAACACAAATTCAGTAATATGGAATCAAAAATAACAAACAAAACTGAAACAGAGGATTAAAAGATTCTATAGAAATTCTAAGAAAAGAATAAAAAGCAATAAACAGGAAAATAGGCAAAAACTAAAAATGCCTCCAAATAATAAACCCCAAAATTAAACTGAATACCTTCCAAAAATTGCTTTATTCATTCGAATAAGCTAATAATGTAAACACTCACCAAAATCGAGACGGTGCAGTACTTCTGAAAAAAAAAAAAAAAAAAAAGAGATGTTGTTATTGCAGTAAACTTTGATCAATGTTATTAATGTGGACATTGTGTCAAGACTGTAACTTATTTTTACACTCTCTCTCTCTCTCTCTCTCTCTCTCTCTCTCTCTCTCTCTAAGACTCTTATCACTCACCCGTGAAACGCTTATCAGTAAACTCAGCTAAAATACTAGATTTCCGGTGACGTAGTCCCACCTACTAAGGAGGGGGTTAATTCATTTAATTACACCAAAGGAAGTCCTTAGATAAGTCTTCAACCAATTAGACGTCTACCAAGGGTTGGGCAGAAGCTGTTGTCCGCCTATTTTAGGAGGGGCATTCCATTTCAAAAATCCTTCAACAGGGAAGGAAGAGAGAAGCCAGAGAAGCAGAGAATAGCAGAGATAGAAGAGAAGAAAGAGAGTGATGAGCAGTGAGGTCGTAGCTCACCAGTTGTGGGTTGGCAAACAAATTCAAGAAACCAAACCTCACACTCTGCTCACACACTTCAGATACACCACTCACTGCAACTTGTTAATAATTACTGTATATTTTACTAAATGTTAATGAAGTAAGAAAGCTGCACTGTGTCTTTCTAAAGCCTCCTGACACTCAAAACGATACTACAACAACAAAGCCAGAAACGATAAAGCAAACTAAAAAATAATAAAACTTCACATGGGCAACGAATAAAAAGTATAACAGAAGGTGGTAAAGAAACATAACAAATAGAACTCATCATCACATTGGTGCCCAAACAAGAATAAATCGAAAGACAAATCAGAAGTCATAACACTATTACCTCTCAAAAAAATTTTTATTTTTACATAGCCTGATTGAATTGTTAAAATGATTGTTTTGAGTAACAGATGTTTTGGTAAAAATGCTAATCCATTTCAAAGAAATATTACAGACTTATTGTTTACCTTTAAGTCTTCAAACATTCTTCACTTAAAAGACCCGGTTCGTGGACTGAACCAAACACATCTCATATCAAGGTTAACAACAACTTATTAAAGGAACAATAATAGTCGACCTTGTTTACCATTTAAGTACCAAGGTTAATCTTTTTTATCAACTCTATTAAAAGAACAATAATAGTCGAGCCAGTTCTGTTCAAGTCCATGAATCATCCGCAGTTGTCTAAATTATACTTGCTTCTTAATTGACTCAAATGAGGGAACTTCAGGAAAACCTGGTAACAACAGCAGCCTACATCTCTCAGTGCTTCTTGTCTGTTACCAGGCTCCCTGTTGTTTTTTTATTTTTTATTTTCTTTAATCAGCGTCATTTGTTGTTATGCCATTTCGATGAATCCATGTCATTCAAAACTACAGAATAGAATATAGAATTTGGAATAAGGCCAAGCGCCAAGGACCTAACATGGCATTCAGCGCTGATAGGAAACTGACAGCAAGGAGGTTTGAAACGTGTAACGGGTGGAAAGTCAGACGGAAGAAAAAGAATATGAACGGAGGTAGAAATAAAAGAAATGAGAGGTTGCAGCTAGGATCAAAGGGACGCTGCATAGTCCATTAAGTAATGCCTACAAATTGCACCACGTGATAATTGACGGTACTACCCTAAGAGGGCGTTCAAAATATGGTTTGAATTCATCACAGACAACCAATCATTGATAATGGATTTGAAGTCTGATGTTGATTTATCTTGAATTCTTTGAGGAAACATTAGAAGGTTATGATATTGCTTTAACTGTAGCAAACCTCACTAATCTTATACGGTTATGTATCAGATAGTAAAGTTTGTTTTAATGGTGTGTTTTATACAAAAGTTCGGCATGGCTGTAAGTAATCCCTATCTCCTGTCCTTAGTTAATATTTACAAGGAATTTTTTGAGACAAAATTCTTACCAAGAATTTTGCCCCAAAAGTTATATGGTTTAGGTATGTGGATGATATTTTCTGTATCTGGCCAGTTCAATGAAAATCTCCAGAATTTCTGATTAAGCTAAATAATTTAGTCCCTTCCATAAAATTTACCGTAGAGGAAGAAAGAAGTTGTAATTTGAATTTTCTTGGTGTAACTGTCCATAGACATGATAGAAATTTCACCTTTTCAGTCTTTTCTAAAATCAACTAATATTACTCTTTGTTCATTATTATTCCAATCATCATCAAAATGTTAAATTCCATTTTCTTTTCTGGGATGTTCTTATGGGCTCTGTGCGTTTGAAATTACGCAGTTCTTTGATGCTGGGATTAAAACTATTTATGATAGATAATGCCTTGAAACTTAAATACCCGCGGACTTTTTGTAGATGTAGCATGGAAAAAGAGCCAGGAAAATGTTCTATTTTATTAACAACAAACTTGAATTTAGTAAGCATAATATTCTTAAATTACCGTATGATGAAAATTTTTAGAAATTCCTAGAATTTTAAAGCTTTTCAACATAAATGTTGTTTTCAGTCATTTTAATGTTAAAAGTTTAGTAAAAAAAAATCTCCTAGAGATGCTTCTGGCTGCATCTAGAAATTCCTGTAAAAAGTGTGATAAAATAGATTAAGGACAAACTGGAAAATCACTTTCACAATGAAACAATCAACACCAACATTCTCTGAGAACTGGCCAAATATCGAATGCATTATTCGTACATATGAGAGATTTAGATCATCCTATTAACTGAGGAAGCAAGATCTTTAATCCGTGTAACGACACAGTTGAAAGGAATATCATTGAACCTTGTTTATCTAGTGAAATAATGGAAGTGTTCTAAATTAAGTCTTGGTTTGTTTAAACTGGATGCCTTTATAATTAAAAAAGTTGTTGATAAATATAAGCAAATGTGTGCTATTAGTATCCAGTTTTATACATGTTTCTGGATTTTTGAATGGGTAAGATTCTGCTTCTCTTATGGTTAAGTCTATGGATTTAGTTTAGACCATAAGTGATCCCGATTATCCTGGATTATCTCTTTGTTCATTACCCTTTGACAGTTAACCATCTGGTATTCTTGTTCTTTTTGTTCACCTTGAACCTTTCTTTTCATCTGTGTCTCATTTGTGCCCCGACAAGCAAACATAGCAATTTGGCAAGATAAATAGAAAAACCTTCAGTGACATTCAAAGCAAATGCATCTTTCAATGCAAAATATATCAACATTAATTCTCTAGAATTCAGAGAATTCATTTCTCTCGTTCGGAAATTTTTATTTCTCAGTGAAACTTCCCACTTTAAAAGTTACAGGAATAACGTATCGTTATTCTGACAGAGGCGAATATGAATCATATAGCAATATAAATAATAGTTATTGTATATCAAGCAATAAAAATAAATACCGAAAACAAAATTAGACAGAAAATCTTTATGGAATTTCCTATAAAATAAAAGTATATTGCAATGACCACCAGCTATGGAGAACGTGACCAATGCCTGTTTTATCCGTAAAAAGGCAATGCCGTCAGTGAACTTCATGCGGTGCACTGTAGGCATTAACGTTCTTTGCGTCGTCCTTCGGCACCTAGTTACAACCTCTTTCACTTCTTTTACTGTACCTCCGTTCATATTCCTTTCTTCCATCTTACTTTTTACCTTCTCCCAGCAACTGATTCATAGTGCAACTGCGAGGTTCTCCGCCTGTTATCTCTCTCAAAACTTTTTAATGCCTTTCTTTCAGCGCCGAATGACCTCAAAGGCCCCAGCGCTTGGCCTTTGCACTAAATTCTATATTCTGTTCTGTTTCAATACCTGTTTTATTATTACAGACTTCGAATGATTCTGATCTGATACCTCAAAGAAAAAAATATGATAGATGACTTAAGTTCAGCTAATGGAGATTCAGCTTTTACTTCTTCTACGCAGATAACTTGAGTTCTGTAGCTTCCATTCACATTTCTATGAGAATTTTTCCGCACCAAAACTTAAAATAAGATCCTGGCAACCAATAATATAACTGTTTAACTGTAATATTTCCATCATTCCTCCACAAATATTTATTATCAGAAATGAAGTATTGCAATTATGAATATGTCTCACCCATTAATAGTGCTCATATTACAAACCTGCGACAGCAATAATAATAATAATAATAATAATAATAATAATAATAATAATAATAATAATAATAATAATAATAATAACAACAACGCTATTTTTCTTCTTGGGAACTCATATGATCAAGAATTGTGAATGAGAGAAGGCTTCCGTAAGAAAGAGGCAGAGAAAGTGAATAAAGGACAATGGAAAGAAGCTGACTGAATAAAGGACGGATCTCCATATTTGCAGGCTCTTTTCTAAAACACTGGCATTCAGTTTTCAGCTCCCATTTCACTAATAAAATCCCCTTCCATCTGGAAACAACTTAGAATAAGCTCTCCTAAGTATAAGGTTTTCTTGTGAAAAGAGAAAAAAAAATTGTAAAGTAATAGTAAAGAAAAAAATTACAAATATAAAATACTAATAAATAAATAAAGAAGAATAGGAACAACCTGGACAAGGCAATAAAAGATTATTTAAAGATAAATAATTCATGATGATAAGAATACGTTGAGGTAACAAATATAAAAAAGAATCTACCTCACAATATATCGCCAAAAACCAAAAGGAAAGTGTGGACGTGAAAGAAATATATCTTTATATTGGTGCAAAAGAAATCCAATTTCGAAGGAAGGAAGAAAAGAAAGCAGGGACGCGTGTCCCCTCGACGGAAAAAGAATATTTAAATTATTCCTGTTCAAAAATAAATGAATTGCCTGTAATATAAAACGAGAAAGTCTTTCCTGGAAAAACTAATGTTAATA
>NC_089766.1:40755620-40808120 GCF_040412425.1 Macrobrachium rosenbergii
ACTAAAAAGGATTTCCGTCTCCACATCTGCCTGAGGTCATTTTCTACTTTTCTTTCCCCATTATGTGACTCTTTCGTAGTTCCTTTATCTCTTGAATTGAGTCTTTTCATTCTGATGTTATCCTTTCATATTTTCCCATTGGCTTTATCAGATCGTCACTCTGTATTTATATAAAATGAAGCAATAGCACCAATTAGATTTTTGCTTTCGTTTCGTAAGGATGCACGCACACTGCAGTAAAACATGTTGGCAACTTCTCGCATACATACCACAAATAAGTTGAATACAAGTGAGTCGTTTGTTGTATAATTATGTATGTCCGTTCAATGGTAATGGTTGTTTATTGTTATTATGGAGAACTGCTGTTAAGGTTTTATTATATATTTATGGTTTGTACTGTTAACGTTTTCTGATGCCTTCTGTATAACAGCGAGTCAAGTTTCTGTAACTGAATTGTTAGTATCACCATGGATCCTTGTCTGGGAATAAACTACGCTTAAAATATACCCCAACGTTTATTTGGACCTGGGATAATATATTACATGGCGCAGTGAGTCTCGAGGTCTACGTGGCGAAATACACCGTTGGAAAGGAAGACTTGCAATGGCTACTGCATTGGAACTCGGTGAAGAGGCACTCCTTTTAACGAAAGAGGACATTCAGCAGCTTACTCGTGACGAGATTGTGAATTATCTCCGTGTTTTGAATGTGCCTTTCAGCTCCAAGGATAGTACAGTGAGACTGAACAGCCTCCTCCAAGGTTCTTTTGGAAATGCTAAAAGGACTGAAACGGATGACGGAAGCATGAAACACGAGGGCGCAAATACAGGTTCAAGTGATTCAATGATGATCATGGTGCAAATGCTGCAACAGCAGATGAAACTTCAGGAGGATCGATTTTTGCGCGAGCAGGAACGTCGGGATCGTGAACAGGAACGTCGTGATCGTGAACTTACTGCTCTTCTTAACCGATTTGGATCTACTACTCCTAGTGGGGCAGAAGATACCCTGGGGACCCCGTCGAAATATTCCTGCGAAAATTTCTATACGGCCTCCAGAGTTGCTTGAGGATGGTGTTACCTTAAAATCATTTAAAAGGTGGGAAGCCAGTTGGAAGAACTATGCTCAAGTTGCAAAGCTGAGTGAGAAACCTAGGGAGGATCAAATAGCCACCTTTTGGTCGTTTTGCAAGCCTGATTTCCTACAACGGGTTCGTCATGCGGTTGAGATTCCTTTAGACACGGCTTTGTCGCTGAATGAGGTAATTGAGCAAATTAAAAAGCATCTCAAGGACCAGCGGAATGTTACAGTGGACAGATACAAATTAGTCAGAAGGAAGCAAGATGCTGGCGAGTCTTTTGATGACTTTTTAGTTGATCTTCGTGAGCGAGCAGAGGACGCCAACCTTGTAGATATGACTTCTGATGAGTGGATCACTACTCTCATTGTATCTGGTGTACGAGACGAGGAAACGAGACAAGAGCTTTTAAGTAAAACACCCACTCTTAGCCTTGCTGATACTATTTCTCTTTGCCGTAACCGCGAGTTAGCAGAGAGAGAAGACAAGCGTCTCAGTACAGAAAGTGCCATTAATGCAGCCAGATTCAAGCAGCGTGGTAGAAGTAGAGTACTAACCGAAGGATTCACCGTGGATCACCTAAAGAGGAGCGACTGAAATGTCGGAAGTGCGGTTTTCCACCTCACCAGACTGGCAGATTGTGTCCTGCAGTAGGGAAAACCTGCCACTATTGTGGATTCTCTGGACATTTTAGTAAAGTTTGCGAAAAACAAAAGAAGGGAAAAGAAGCTGCACTGTCACCAAAGTTTGGAAAGGTAAAACACATGGCAGAAATTTCGTTTCGTGGCCAGGAACGGCCAGTACTCCCCATTGAATTTCATCACCCGAAGACAGGTTATCTTGCTAAAATGAATGTGATTGCTGATACAGGTGCCCAGATGACTGTTGCTGGCATGGGGATGTTGCATTCTCTTAGACTACGGAGGAAGGATCTGCAGAATTACGAGGAACACCTTGTGAGTGTTAATGGAAGAGACTGAGAATTATTAAGCGGAACTGACTTGTTGCTGAAGATTGGTGATATGCATTGCATGGAAAATATAATATTTTGCAGAGATGTGAAGTTTGATGATATGTATCTATCCCTTCGTGCATGCAGGAACCTTGGTATTGTTCATGAAGACTACCCTTTACCTGCAAAGAAGTTGGTTGAAGCTATTGATAAATCTGTTACTGCTCTAGGTCATAGTTTAAAGTCCACTGACCCAGACATTGAAGTTATGGAAAAGCAGATATTGCAGACTTACAAAGAAGTTTTCAATACCAAAGGGCAATTGCAAACTATGAAAACACCACCAATGAAAATCCAACTCAAGGAAGATGCAAAACCTTTTGCAATATATGCTGCAAGGCCAGTGAGTTACCCACTACGTGAAGCAGTGAAGAAAGAACTGGAAGACATGATGAAACAGGGTATTATTGAACGAGTTGGAGATCGGCCAACAGAATGGTGTCATCCTATTGTTGTTGTTCCAAAGACTACAGGTGGAATTAGAATGACGGTTGACCTTACGAAGCTAAACTCCCAAGTCCACAGAATTGTACATAATGCTAAAATCCCACATGATGTCATAAATGAAGTTGTATTGGATGCAAAGTACTTTACAGTTTTGGATGCTGTTAAAGGATACTGGCAGTTGGAACTGCATGAAGATTCTAGAGATCTGACAACATTTCTGACGCCATGGGGTAGGTTTAGATACAAGAGAGCACCAATGGGTTTTATCAGCACTGGTGATAGCTACAACTTCAAAGGGATCTTGCTATAGACGGGTTGGAGCGAACACATACAGTTGTGGATGACATTCTTATTGCTAGTCGCACACTTGAGGAACACATACTGATGTTCGTGCTTTTTCTTGATCGTTGCGTAGAGCATGGTATAACTTTGAACCTAGCTAAATTCAAATTTGCTCGATCATCCGTTCGTTTTGCTGGATTTCTTTTGTCCGCAGAAGGAGAGAAGCAGACCCAGATAAAGTGAGAGCCATTACAGAGTTTGCAACTCCTACAAACATCACTGAACTGCGAAGTTTTATGGGGATGGTTAATCACCTGGGCTCATTTTGCTCGCACATTAGTGCTACTTGCACACCGCTGAGAGATCTTAAGAGTAAAAATCAGTTTCAGTGGTTACCAGCACATTGTGAAGCGTTTGAGAAAGTTAAAGGGTTGTTAACTAAAACACCGATTCTTGTGCAGTTCGATCCCAGTAGGATGACACGTCTGGAGACGGATGCAAGTAGACTGAAAGGATTTGGATTCAGCTTACTTCAGAAACACGAAGAAGGATGGAAGCTCATCACCTGTGGAAGTAGGTTTTTGTCGGACGTGGAAACAAGATATTCCATGATAGAACTAGAAGCCTTAGCTATCAAATACGCCATACTGAAATGTAAATTATACTTGCATGGTCTCCCTCATTTTACAGTCATCACTGATCTCCGCCCACTTCTACCACTTTTTAATAAATACTCTTTGAACCAGGTTGAAAACGTAAAACTGCAAAAATTTAAAGGCTGATTTGCAGAGTCAGTTTCAGTTCACATTGGAGTGGAGGAAGGGAAGTGATCATGCTATAGCTGATTGTCTCAGCCGAGCACCTGTTGATGATCCAGATCAAACTGAAGAGGAATGTGATGAGCGCACTGTCATGGCTGTTTATATTGCATCGGTTTGTGATGACAGAAAATTTTACGATGACGGAAGAGTTGTTGACCTTATTGTCGACGAACTTCAGGAAACAGCACGAAATGATCTAGATTATGTAAAGCTGGTTCATGCTATAATGGAGGACACCGTTGAACATGAGGATTCACCACCATGTGTCAAGCAGTATAAAAGTATAAGACATGAATTATCTATAGATGGTGATCTTGTCCTGTTTGGGAAAAGGTTAGTTATTCCGAAACAAAAGAGGAAAGAGGTTTTGGAACGACTACATGCAGCCCATCAAGGAATAACCAGAACAAAGCAGCGAGCCCGATTGTGCGTATATTGGCCAGGTATCACCAATGACATAACACAAATGATAGAGAAATGTGAAGTTTGTCAACGCCATTTGCCAAGCCTGGGGAAAGAAACTCTGAAAACAGACCCTTTGCCAACACGTCCCTTTGAAAGTGTGTCTGCAGATTTGTTCTACCTCAAGGGCCAACATTTTTTGACTTACGCCGATCGTCTAAGTGGATATCCTATGGTCCAACAATGGAAGGACAGCCCATCGGCAAAACAAGTTTGTAATGCAATGATCAAAATGATGTCCCTTACAGGCTACCCTCAACGGATACGTACAGATGGGGGACCTCAGTTCAGCGCTGCGGAATTTCAGAGATTCTTGAAGGGAAGAGGAATCAAATGGAGTCCAAGTTCACCTCATTTTCCCAGTAGCAATGGACACGCCGAAGTTATTGTAAAGAAAGTGAAGAATCTGTTGACCAAACTTGAAAATGCAACGATGGATGAGCGGTTTCATGAGGCTTTGTTGGAATTAAGGAACACCCTAATGCAGATGGACGTAGCCCAAATCAAGTGGTGTTTGGACATAATCTCAGATCTTTGGTTCCATCTCACCATAGCGCTCTCATGTCTGATAGTCGTCAGGATATCGAAGCAGCAGAGATGAGGAGGAGAGAGAAAGAGAGGATTAATACTACACGTTACAATGCATCGGCAACAGATCTTAAAGTGTTTATCGTAGGAGATAAAGTCCGAATACAAGACGCTGCAACGAAAGAATGGGATAGGATCGGTGAAATCGTCAAGGTCGGACCGAGAAACAGATGCTATTTCATCAGGCTTTCATCAAGTGGAAAACTTTGTTGGCGTAATCGTAGATACCTTCGAAAATATCATGGCGGCGATATTAAAGAGGAAACATATACATCTGTAGACGAACTCGAAAGTGAAGGCCCAAGAAGAAGTAACAGACTGAGGAAGAACACTGTACGCTTTGTATTGTAAATCATTATTTATGTATATGTACGATGACTCGAGTAATGTTAAAAAAAAAAAAAAGTTGTTGTATACTTGAGTCGTTTGTTGTATAATTATGTATGTCCGTTCAATGGTAATGGTTGTTTATTGTTATTATGGAGAACTGCTGTTAAGGTTTTATTATATATTTATGGTTTGTACTGTTAACGTTTTCTGATGCCTTCTGTATAACAGCGAGTCTAGTTTCTGTAACTGAATTGTCAGTATCACCATGGATCCTTGTCTGGGAATAAACTACGCTTAAAATATACCCCAACGTTTATTTGGACCTGGGATAATATATTACAATAGATAACGAATTAATGGATTTAATTTTAATGCTAATTGAAGATAATCCACTGCTTACGCTGGGGCAAATAAAGGATAAAGCAAGGCAAATCTGTCCAGACAAACCCGACTTTTCAGTATCGACACTGTCAAGATGTTTGGATGGAGAGCTCATAAGGCTCAAGAAATGTCACGATGTCCCATTGCGACGTAACTGTGCAGAAGTTAAGGAAGCCAGGCGTCTATTAGCCCAGTGGATGATCGAAACTGGATTACAAAGCCACCGAATTTACATAGACGAGACGGGCTTTAATCTATTGGCAAAAGGGACATTTGGTCGAGGTCGAGTAGCAGAACGCATGAGCAGGAACGTGGGTGGCCAGAGGGGCCGTAATGTGTACTGTGAAACTCACGTGAATACCGTAACTAAGGAAACATTTCAACGTTTCATAAGGTCATCGGAAACTATTTTGGGAGACGAAGACGCAGTACTTATCATGGATAATGCCCCAGTGCACGAAAAAGTATACCTTAGTTTAACCAGACCACTGAGCTGATTAACAGCTCTGCTAGAGCTTGGCCCGAAGGATTAGATTTATTTTACGTGGCTCAGAACCAATTGGTTACCTAGCAATGGACCTACAGCTTATTGTGAATCCGAACCACATTATAGTCAGAACTGAATTTCTATCACCAGAAGTAAATGCCTCTAATTCTTCATTGGCCGGTCGGAGAATCGAACGCGGGGCCAGCAGAGTGCTAGCTGAGAACGATGCCCACCCGTCCAGTGAGGAAAGATGTAGAGGCATTTCCCCAAGCTTTACATCAAATATCTTCCTCCTTATTCTCCATTCTTAAACCCAACTGAAAACTGCTTCTCTGTTTTCAAAGCAAATTTAAAACAGTTTCTCTACGGAACAGTAGGGCAATGTACTCCAGCTCGTGCAGCCTGAGAGGGTAGAACTCTTCAGGATTTAAGAGATCGTGTGCTATTACGGCGGCTGAAACTGCCCTCCCTCATACTGTGCAAGAGATTGTTTATCGAAATTACAATCATGCTAACACTCACCTGGCTAAGTGCATCCAACAAGATGATTTGGCTCAAGTTGTTCAATTCACTTTATTTCTTTCGTAAACTTTATGAATTAAACACACTATATAATTTTTTTCTTAATAAACCATCAATAATGATACTGTTTCACTCAGGATAATGATTAAAACAAAAGGTTTGTTGTATTTTTTCAAGTAATTTAATTTGAAATTTGTTAAATAAAAGTCAATTTTATTCAAACTTTCCTTAGCCTTGTCAAAACCAATTGAAATGTGGTCGGTCATTCACAGTGCAAATATGAGAACTGTCATTTCCAAATGAAACTGGTCATTCAGATTTGACGGTAAGTCCTAAGCAAGAAGCTGAACTGTTGTTACCATTTGAAAAGTGTTGCTTCCGAATGCTTAATGTTTACAGCAGTTTAAGTATGTTCATGCCAAATGACTGAAGTTCAAAGGCAAATGAAATATATATATATATATATATATATATATATATATATATATATATATATATATATATATATATATATATAATATATAATATATATATAATATATATAATATATATAATATATATAATATATATATATATATATATATATATATATATATATATATATATATATATATATATATATATATATATATATAATAAATAATCATTTATTTATTTATTCATTCATTCTCATAATAAGATAACCGGTATACGACAGTAAGAATATGGAAATAAATGGGAATCAGAACTGGCAGCAATGAGACTTGAGATAGTCGAGTACAGAAGCATATATCTGGGAATAAATATTCCGTATGAAGGCAGGATGAGAGAAGAGGCAAGTTGCAGAACAGTTGAAGCAAGGACGCTAATAGGATCTGTGCTGAAACTGGGAGGATGCTTGAGCGTCTAAGGAAGCTGTGGCTGGGACGTATATATGTATGCTGAACCACCTCTTCATGGAAGTCAAGTGTTAATGTTGAGGGCAAATAAAGAGAAAACGTGGAAGCTTTAGATTTTTTTGTTTGCTTAGTATATAAGTGTGAAGAACTGAAAGGGTTAGAAATGTTTTGTCACTTTGGAGTGTTAAAAGTGTTAGTGTGGGTGAAAGGGTGGATCAGTGTTTTTAAGATGATTCGTTCGTGTAGAAAGAATGAGGATAAATGACGTGACAGAACATCAAGGAAGCAAAACAGAGCCTGAACATAAGAGATGAAGGTTGACGTACTGCTGATGAGCAACCTGCGTGGTTGAAAGAAGCGTATCATGTTGTGGAAGTTCTCTGTCCGGGAGATTCATCCACAGTTCAACTGATAAGAAACGAATGTGACAGCTATGATTAACTGTCTTGCCTTTTCTCAGGAATCACCACTTCAGGGCAAATGGGTTAGTTGCTCAGCGAGGAGAATATCTTGTTTTTGAGATGAGAAAACTAAAATAAAAGTCAAGTGCTTCATATAATATGATTTCACGCCTTCCCCACTTCCCCTCCTGGAAGGAAGTGTTGTGTGAGAGAGAGAGAGAGAGAGAGAGAGAGAGAGAGAGAGAGAGAGAGAGAGAGAGAGAGAGAGAGAACGGCAGTAAAAATTGCTTCTAGCCTCCTTTATACGTTCCGTTTGGGAAAATGACACCAACAAAGATCATATCTCTAAAACCACGTGCGGGATAACAGCAGCCATCAAGGAAGCGAATAATTCAAAGTAAATATCGAAATTGCACAAAAGCAACAATAAATTCTCTTTAAAATCTGAGGCACTGAACGAGTCACATCATGCAGGTGATTTGTCTCGCAATGAGCCTTTATTTAGGGTACAATCGATTTCTGCAGGATTTTCTGTATTGGAGTGACTGACGGCATATTTTTCTTAAATTTATGGCGTTTTAATCTTTTTTGAGTATGATTTTTAAAATGAAATATGTGACTTTTCTAAAGATTTTAAAATCCTTCTCTCTCACAAAAATACTTTTCATCCTTATGTATATGCATTGAGGTAGTCTCTCTCTCTCTCTCTCTCTCTCTCTCTCTCTCTCTCTCTCTCTCCTTCATACTTCCTACAGCTGTGCTGAAATTATCTATTTGAAGATTCTTACTGCATGGAAGATATGATTAGTTTTCTCGGATTACGAGAGAGAGAGAGAGTCTTTTTCATGTCATGCTATTCATCAATAAATCTATCTGACTAATCTTCGAGGTCAAGGCGACTTTGGCCTGGCGTTATGTCAGGATCAACAAGATTTGCCCCATTAATCATTACATTTTGCTTAACGAATCACTACTGTTACTCCGGTTATACCAAAGTTTTATGATCGACCTAACATATTTTTTTTCTGGCCGTCCAAATTTCATTCACCTTTTGAAGTTATGGCTAGATTTATTTATTTATTTATTTACTTATTCAATTAGTTATTTATTCATTTGTTTATTATTATTATTATTATTATTATTATTATTATCATTATTATTATTATTATTATTTTATTGGCGAAGACATCCACAGTAGTATAAATATAAATAAGTATTAGAAATATATATACTAACGAGGGCTTTCGAGAACCTGCTCGATTCTCCTTCTCAACCTGACTAAAATATGAAAGCTGTCACGGAAGTGAAAAGGTTTGAAAAAAAAAATAAATAAATAAAACGTGCTGTCTACTGAAGAAAATCGGTCGTAATTTGAAAATGGGTAATTTCGTCCATCAGGTAATTCCGTCGTTCCCCGTAGATAAACCAGCTGACCTCCCCGAGCGTCTAAGTGGTAGTTATTATTATTATTATTATTATTATTATTATTATTATTATTATTATTGAACTCAACTCTTCTTGGGGTCGTGAATTGTTAACAGCGGGAGGCGGCGATATTCCAAGCTGATATTGATGTTCGAGTCCAAAGTTGAAATTGGCTGCCGAAGGTAAATTCAGACCTAAAGATGGAAATAGATTTCAAGCGCTGCCGGATTCCTCAAACCTTAATTGGGATTTCAACTTCGATAGTATGGCCGTCTTCCTAACAAACTTCATTCGGTAGGAATTTGTTAAAGGAAGAAAACGCGACTGATGATAAATTCGACTTACACTTTTGAATATGTGGACAACATAAAAAAATGGGGTAGTAAACAATATGTCTTTTAATTATTAAATGGAGAGGAACTTAAACCTTTTTCGAAACTTAATTCAATGCTGCGTAAAGTTTATCAGATTATTCCAGAAATTTATCTTACAGAAATACGAAAAACAAATGAGGTTCATCCACCCACTGTTACTCATATACAACTGATAAAATAAAATAAAAAAAGAGCGTAGATTAATTCTATATAATAGCTTAAATTTCCATTTCCTTCTGACAACGACTGTGACTGGGGACTCACTCTCTATCGATATTAGATAAAAACATTCTCATGAACTTGCGCCATGATTATATCATGAAGAGGAAATGTAAAAAAAAAAAAAAAAAAAAAACACACAGAGAAAAACCATTAGAACAGTCAGGTGGGAATTTTCTTAACTGAAAACTAAAGGGAATTTGAGAGACACAGAAACTGCTGTGTTTCTGTTGACAAGGATTTGCTGCTGTGAGATCACGTGACTTAGAATGTGTCACACACGCAAGCACACACACACACACACCAACTGCAGTCATTGTACCAGAAGCTAGCAATAGCTCTTTGCTTTCTTATCACTGTTGTCATCTTCATCTTCTTAATATTAAAATATTCCCAATAAATAATCCAGCAAGAGAACGGTGGTTCTTATGAAATTTAATTTTATCACCATGAATAAATCATTACAGCGTTTTTATAGGTGTCGGGAAATGGAAACTACTTCAATAATAATAATAAGTGCAGCGTAAAGCAAGAGAGAGCATCCTCTTTGACCTGTTAGAATCACGCCGAGAAATCACTCCCTGAAGAGTCTAATTACTGAGTCAGGGATTAATGACACAGTTTGCACAAGTATTGAATGTCGTAACAGATCTTCTCTGGTTACTGCAATCGTCCTCACTCGTGCAAAAACTTCCTCGACAAGTCCTGGTCAATTTTACAAGGAGATTCAGAGTTCATGTCACTTTTGTCGTGCAAGTCGTGCAAGTCGTGCATAGAAAATTCAGTTAAGTAAGATTACGTCCGATTATTTATCAGGTGTTCAGGACTGAGCGAGCATAGTGAGCTAACTTCCTTTGGATTTACTGAACATACTGATATGGCTTATTTTAGACTTCGGGACATTATTCATGCATTATTTCCTGTCTATATTAATCTTTTGATTGTTAAGCGCTGAAAGGCTTAAAGTGGCCCGGTGCTTGCCTTGATGGCCTAAATTTCATAAATCAGTCAATCATTTAAATGTTTATATAAATATCCTTAGTATATATTTCCTTTTGCAGCGGCTTCAATGTGACTAATTAAATAGAAATTCCACTTACATAAACAGTGAACTGGAAGTTCCTTCTATTCTGTGACTCGAGGTGAAACTTATTATGGAACTTCCTCGTCCAAACGTCTGGTGTCGTATGACTCGTTCTGTTCGTCTGTAATATATAATTAAATATAAACTTGTCTATCGAATAAAAAGTTATGAAAAGGCTTCATTTATAAAGGCACTTTCGTATTCAGAGCAAGGTCCTACAAAACAATCTACGCATCACATTTCAAACGTTTGGTTAAACCTCCAGAATTTTCATCTCATTTGTCGGTTTGTCCGAGTCCAGATGACCACATCAGGCCTCTTATCCCCTTCAACACCTTCCCGAACCCAGGGCAAGGACCCTTGCTGGCACAAAGCCCGCTTGATCTAAATCACCCAACGATCCTGGACTTTCTAGATGAATGGAAATACAAGAGTTTGGTGACTTTGCTTTCCCGGAAGAGATTCAGTTCCGCTTTTGTAAGAAATCTGCTTTTATTATTGCGGTGATTCGCTTTGATAATTGAGAACGAAAGAAACTGCGAGCATAGGGAATAGGAAGAGAGAAAACTAGGGAGTTCCCATTCCAGGGATTAATCTGCGCTAATGGAGTTCGTACGTCGTGCAGACGGAACTTCAGAAGTTCAAGAGAAGATGCAATGCATTACTACCCTGAAACTATTCTCCTTGCATTTTGATACATTTTTATCTGTTTATTAATTTATTTTTATTTTTTTTAACAAGTGGTATCTCTCCTTTCTTTATTTCCCTTTACCTCCTCTTACTTCTTCCAATGAACAAATACCATGTTCTTTGGAAGCTTGAATTTCAAGTTGATGGCCCCTGACGGCTTGTTCCATATGAAGGCCTGAATAATAATAATAATAATAATAATAATAATAATAATAATAATAATAATAATAATAATAATAATAATAATAATATCGTATAAAATTAAAAAAACAGGTAAAAAATGCGCCGAAGTTTCTTCGGTGCAATCGAGTTTTCTGTGCAGCTGCTACACCGTATAATCAAGGCCACCGAAAACAAATCTATCTTTCGGTGGTCTCTGTATAATGCTGTATCAGCCGCGGCCCAGGAAACCTTAACCACGGGCCGGTGGTGGCCTGACCTATATCGTTGCCAGACGAATGATTATGGTTATATTTAACCTTAAATAAAATAAAAACTACTGAGGCTAGAGGACTACAATTTGGTACGTTTGACGATTGGAGAGTGGACGATTAACATACTGATTTGCAGCCCTCTAGCCTCAGTAGTTTTTAAGATCCGAGGGCGGGCAGAAAGAAGTGCAGACAGAAAAATTGCGGACAGAATAAAGTGCGGACGGCACAATAGTTTTCTTTTACAGAGAACTAAAAAGGGTGGATGGCCACTGATTAAGAGAAAAGCTCTAAAAGAGAAAAGAAAACAGAAAGAAGAACCAGAAATATAGTGAAGGACCGAATGAGACAGAGACAACGTGAAAAGGGAGAGAAAAGAGAAAGGAATTAAGTAGGCAAGTTTTGCATATTTCTATCTGTCTGCCTCTTAATTCACAAAGAATGACAAACATAGGAGAGCTAATAACTGAATGCAGTAACACGGAAGAAGCAGTTATCAGGAAGAATGAAAAGACTGCACAAGTCAATTGCTGTTCAAACAGCCTTGCTGATTATTAAAGAGCAAAATGAATCCAGTTAGGATTCCGCTGTTACAGTTTTCGTGCTGCTGTGTAAGAATCAGACGATACTGATTTCATTAGAAGAATCAATTGCCCGGGAAATGTTCAGTCAGTGACTTGAAGAAATTAGTTGGGAGTGAACGCTCCTTGGTATCAAGGAATCATTCTCCTTTAAATGACATGCAAAAAGTGTTTCAAGACTTGATTTATTTTATATACGATAACTGGACCTTTCTCTCCCCCGTGATTAGCATTTACACTTCCAAGGCCAGAGAAGTGAAACGCCAAAACCCACATAATATAACAGCTTACTGTATCTGCCGGAAGTCGTTAGGTGACGCGGTGGAAAGCTACTAGTAGTCTGGGAGCTTACTTGGAAGAGCAAAGCCAAAAATGTAAAATTATACCGACACTTCTATACTGCTTGCAATTTGATGAAAATTTGTGCCTCCTTTTCTGTCATTTTTTCTTATTTACCTCCTTTATCCTGCTCCCTTGTCTCGAATGTTCACTCTCACCGCTCTTTCTCTCCAACCCTTACGGTTTGTTCATTAACTGCTTCAAGGTCTATTAAATATACTTTATTATATTTAAAGGACCTTGAGCCGCTTATTCCCCGGGTGTCCTGTCGAAGCCCAGCCTGTTCAAAAAAACTCTCTCCGCTGTTGAGAAAAACAACTGACCGGGAGTTGTGGTTAGAATTAGGGCGGTGTCAGAAGGAGCCTTCCTTGTCGTATACCCCGAGGTCCCTAGCAGCAACCCCTTTCATTCCTTTACTGTACCTCCATTCATATTCTTTCTTCCATCCTACTTTCCACCCTCTCCTAACTAACTGTTTCATGGTGTAACTGGGAGGTTTTCCTCCTGTTACACCTTTCAGGCCTACAGTATTCATTGTCAATTTCCGTTTCAGCGCTGAATGACTTCATTCGTTCCAGTGCTTGGCTTTGGCCTAAATTCTATATTCTGTCTGTCTATAGCCCGAGGCGTCCTCTGGTTTCTGGTTCACATTCTGCCTGTGCCGGGGAAGGGTGGGCGTGGCTTTCAAAAAAATTAATAATCCCTTAGGAGATCTCTTAATTTCAACAAACACTAATCTCTGCATGCTTATATCATCTACAGACACTGACCGCTCTTTCAGAACGCGTTTCTCAGTCTTCAGTTTTTGACCGTTCAGAAGACCGCCTGCACAAAGTTTTCTCTCAAGGTTTTATACCCACTCACAACCTCCCCGCCAATGATGAATGGAGCTTAGATAAGAAATTTATGAAAAATTTCAATATTATGGACATCGTCATTTCCGATTTCAAGATTATTTTCATACTGATGCCTGATTTTTTTCTGTTAGCTGTCAGGGTTTCAAGAATCCAGATGTCAGGCACATCTCAGACCACCACAGGATCTGAGGAACCAAAAAGGCTTTACTCATCGACAGATTGTCTTTTTACCGTCTCACCTGCATCCCTTTCACGTCTCTTTGTCTATCGGTTTTTCAAATCAGTTGTTAGTTTTACGTTTCAAGATTATCTCTTCGTGCGTCGGAGTAAAATTTTACCGTCGAAGTTTGAAATCAACTCCTCGATTCCAAAAATAAAATTCAATTTAAATATCAAATGATATTTGAGACATTAGAATACATCTAGAACTCGAGAATCATTTAAGTGCAAAGCTACAGTTTCCAATATCTGGGTTAGAGGAGTCACAAGAGTCCACGTGTTATTGCTCGCACAAGCAATGTATTGCTTTCTGGTTGTAAATAAGTACGGTAGAAATTGTGTTAGTTCCTGAGTATAACTGAACTATGATTTTATGAGGTTTTGCTGACCGATTTTCCACGCAATTCCTAATGTCGAATTGGACATATTTCCGAATGAAAGAAAAGATCTTGGTTCGTGATTTGAGCTCAATATTATCTGAGAAATATTACTTTGTGTCGCAACAGACTTCAGCAGTGTATCTAGTATTGAGTCGAACAAGCAGCCCAGTGGAAGTCTATCCTTTAAACTTTCTTCTTTATACTATACTATGATATTTCCCTGCTAGCTATTATTATTATTATTATTATTATTATTATTATTATTATTATTATTATTATTATTATTATTATTATTATTATTAAGAAGTGGAAATATTTAAACTGTTTTTAGTCGTTTAGTCGTTTGACATATTTATCTCCAGCCCCCACTCCCCACCTCTCTCTCTCTCTCGCTCTCTCTTTCTCTCTCCTTGTCCATAACAAAGATTCCATTATAAAGGTGAATAAAAATAATAATAAAAAAAATTGGGATACAAAAGGAGGAGAGGATGAAAGCAGCGTCTCAAATCAGCCACCTGATGCAAATGAAGAAGACGAAGGACCAACATCAGAGTCTGTGAGCGGAAAGTCTTTGCAAATACTCCATTCGGATGAATTCAGGGACAGAGTCTTTCTGAAAAATGATTAATGATGTGCAGTGATGCTCTGAAGGAAAGGAAGACCCCACTCGATGTTTGCGTCATGTTTTAAAATGAAAACAGCTAAGTACACAAACAAATACCCTTAAAAAAATATTGGTTCTGTAGGTAAGGTGACTGTAATTTAGTACAAAACGCATATATATATATATATATATATATATATATATATATATATATATATATATATATATATATATATATATATATATATATATATACATATACACACATATATAGTACAGTATATATAGTATATATATATATATATATATATATATATATATATATATATATATATATATATATATATATATATATATATATATATATATATATATATATATATATATATTTTATCACACCGTGATTTATATACAATCATGAAACTACAAATGTCGCTTAATATCAAATCCACGCTGCCTCGGGAATATCCCCGATGGGGAATTATCACCGAAGGGGAATTTATAAGTGATAAATGGACGGGCACTGCCGAGTCTCGATCCCACGACACAGATACGCATCCAGCATTCCCGAGGCAGCGTGGATTTGATATTAAGCGACATTTGTAGCTTCATGATTATGTATATATATATATATATATATATATATATATATATATATATATATATATATATATATATATATATATATGTATATACACATAATCAGGGAAAGTATTGACTTCTAACAAGACGGATACGTAGAACAAACAGGAGACGAAAAGGAGGTGATACATAATCAACGTTTCAAAGCAAGGCTTCATCATCAGGGCTAAAATACAAAAGTAACACCAATTAAAATCAACACATAGGACTCAGTAAAATTATTAATGTTAAGGTATAGATAGATATTAAAACCGAAACATAAAAGTTAAAACCAACCTAACGCCCCCAAAAAAGGAAACTGAGCGACCAAGAAGGGCACCAAAAGGACGAAGAGACCTCTTGAGCAACAAACAGAGGGGCAGAAGAAGAAGAAGAAGAAGAAGAAGAAGAAGAAGAAGAAGAAGAAGAAGAAGAAGAAGAAGACTGACTCTTCAAAGATGGAACCAGTTGTTTGATGGTTAACGACTCGAGGATAAGGAGAGAAGTTTCATCAGCAGCTTGCTTTAAGATTTCAAAATCGTCATACGAAATACAAGCTTTACATTGCTTAAAATGTTCCCTCATGTTAGAAAACCCCTTTTTACCCAATGTACACTCGGAAACCACAATCTGCGACCCACCTAGGTGGGAATGTGTGAGGGGAAAGTAGAGCCATTTTTCTCTTATGGATGTGTATTATGGGTGCTGAAAACTAATGAAAGAAAAATTGTTAAAGCATGCCAGATGAACTGTATGTAGTAAAATAACTGTAAAGATCAAAAATGAAAAATTTGTAATGGAAAGGATGGATTACATTATTTTTAGATGGTTTTGCCATGTGGAAGAATGGACACAGATTGATAAACAGAGAGTATAATTCAGCAGAACTGCTATAGGGGGAAGGAGGAGAGGGAGACCTGAAAGCGGTCAGCTAGCAGCATAAAAGAGGTATTGGAAAACGAAGGCTTTATTATCCAGGTGCCACGAGAGTATGTGCAAGATAAGGGTAAATGCAGGGGGCTGGACGCATTGCTGGTGACCTCTCAGTGTAGGTGTGCGAAGTGTCCAATACTGCAGAAGTTTTTCTCCAGAGAGACTCATCCATAATTCAGCAGCTAAAGAATGAATGTGGTAGTGATCAGAGTTTTTTTTTTTTTTTTACCCATCCCCTTTTCAGTGAAATGATTTTTTTCAAAATACACCTTTATTCTTTTTCGAAAGAGGCGCCCGAAGAGAGGAGCCTTACGGTTCTCTGCAAACCTTTCAGGATGACGCTGCTGGCCCCAAGCCCTTTTCTTCACCTGGTCTGACGCCGTCACCTATTCAAGGTAATTTTCGGATTTCAGAACCGCTCAGTGTGATTCCAGCAGTGCTCAGCATGATTCGGCACATTCAGCGCGATTCAGCATTGGCCACCTGAGCAGAAGTTGCCCCGGACACAGCGACACGTGAAACGGAAGGAATGAGACCTGGGCGCCTGATAATTCAGCACCTTTCTTGCAGTCACCTTTGGAATACAGCAGACATCTGTGACACGGTTTCGAGGCGGATCTTTCCATCCTTGTTTTGGATAGAAGTTTCTAGAACTTTTATCCAGTTATAAATCCGGATTACAGGCGTGCCTGGAGGCGGCGTTTGTTCGGTCGTGCGTATAAGGGTTTTGTAGGGCAAGTGTTGAGAGTTTTGTACAAACATATTTATTAGTTGAACTAAGCCGACTCCATTAGAATGTTATGGAGGAATGAAATGAAGGAAATCCAGGAGGGGGAGGGTTACAGAGAAACCCATCAGCACCTCCATATCCGTACGGCTAATGCAGTATCATGCAGGGAGAAGGAGAGATGGAAGTTCAGTTATGAAAATGAATACTTTATCATCAATTACTGAATTATTGAAAATAAGACTTAGAAACAAATGTTGATGCAAACACGCCATACAGAACGCTCCCTCTTCCTGATCCCCGTTGAAAAAGTCAGAAAATTATAACAGAATTCAGGAGGTGGATGCTTTGATAAACTAAATTTTCGGAATTAAAACAACTTAGGAACAGTCATTACGGTAATCTATAAAATATATACATACACTTTCTTCTGATCCCCCCCTCTCTCTCTCTCTCCCTCTCTCCTCCATCTATGCAACTTTAATACAACATGACACACATATGCTTCCTAGATGGTACGTTTTGCATTTTGTTTTGTTTGCCCTAAAACACCAGATTTCTGCTGTTCCTGAATAAGTAAAACAGAGAACACAGGTTACACAAAACTGAAGACCAGTATTGAGAAATAGACCAACTTCCATGAAGTCTCCCTTCAGTGCCTCCAAGAGACTTCAGCCATGAAATGATCTAAAAATCGTCCTGGCGACAGCAGTCTTAAGCAATTTGTTTCATTCTGCGATTACTCCATTTATGAATCTGCCATATTTGTACGGCAAACAAAGCTTTTACCAAGAAGCGTTACAACAAAACAAATTGTCAATATGGGTCCTGGACATTTGATATTTGGAAATGACTCTTTACTCCCTTTCACCTGCGTCCGGGATAACGCTGACGTTCTGACATATTTGGAAATTCGAATTTTAAAATGCTTTTCCAAAACGAAGAGAAGGGAAATCTCATTCATTCTGACGTCAAAGAACCCAGAGAAAGTCAGCTTAAATATTATTCTGGAAAATATAATTCTGCATAAAAGTTGTGAGCTAGTTATCCTATAGTCGTACAAATTATTTCCTTTTTATACACACAAGCACAAACATCCAGACGCACACACAAACAAATACATGCAAAACTACGCACTAGCTCCAAGAAATATTAATTTGCAGATATGAAAGGCACTACTCAGACCTGTTGAGAGACTGAATGGAATACTCTTATGGACCGCTGGCAAACACACGGAGTGGGGAGTCAATAAATAGTTCCTCTGTGTATGGGCTGATAGAGTAGATTAAAAGAATTATAAGGACAAAAAATAACTTTAGCTACCAGGTTTATAGTAAGATTTTAATTGAAAAAATAAGACATGACAAAAAAAAAAACTGATAGTAGAGCAACAATGTGTTTATAGGAAAAAGGGTGTGTGGATCAATAGCTACGACACAGTGATGTGAGAAGCTTCAAGGGGGAAAACCTGTACTCGGCTTTGTAGCGACAAACGTATCCAAAAGGTGTAGAGAATTCGAGAAGCTCAGAAGGTATTCTGGTTATTACAATGGCATACGGATCTGGTCCAACGTGACCAGTAGATACTATAAATATATTTCAGCCTAAAAAAGCAAAGAAAACGATTTCCCACTTGGCTACGCTGGTGAGGATGACTCTATTCCAGCTCTAATAAATGTATTTGAATTCGACAGGTATATGGAAGCATGAGCGGCGACGGACTTATTCTTCTAGCGGTTAGGTCGGTAACGTGACCTCGTTCTGATACTCCGGATGCGAGTTCGAATCCTGCTACCGGACATCAGAATTACTTCATATTCTTGCATTTGGATCTAAGGCTTTGTAGTAACAAGCGTATCCAAAATTCAAGAAGTTAATAGGGCATATGGTTATTACAATTACATATCTATTTGGTAAAAAAGTGACCAGTAGATTCTATATATATACATATATATACACATGTCTACACACACACACACACACACACATATATATATATATATATATATATATATATATATATATATATATATATATATATATATATATATATATATATATATATATATATATATATATATATATATATATATATATATATATATATATATATATATATATATATATATATATATACACAGTATGGATATACACCACACACATATATATATATATATATATATATATATATATATATATATATATATATATATATGAGTATGTGTGTCTGCTCGGTTAAGTTTCCCGTGTTAAAATCTGAATGAAGCCAACAGGGGCGCCCAAAGTGCAAGCTTCCGTCTTCAGCATCATTAAAGAAACAAAGAAATAAGTGACGGAACTGTCTTTCTATGTTCGTCTCTCTGACCTGATGATTAGGTCATTTGACTCCAATTAGCCTTTGGGTTTGTTGGTTTGTTCTAATCCTTCGTTAATGGGCGACTGAGTTAAGCTGATATACAGGGATAAGATGAAGAAGGCATCTGGTTCGTCTATGGACACGGCCTCTGCTATATGCAGCTTTTGTTTGTTATTCTCCGTGTGATTGATTTTGGAGATGGATTGGATTGGATTATAAAACTTAGGCCAATGGCCACGCACTGGGACCTATGAGGCCATTCAGTGCTGAAATGGAAACTGAGAGATAAGAAGGTTTGAAAGGTGTAACAGGAGGAAAACCTCGCAGTTGCACTACGAAACAATTGTTAGGAGAGATTGTGGAAAGTAAGACCGAAGGAATGGAAATATGAACGGAAGTACAATAAAAGGAATGAAATTTGCGAAGGACCTTAAGTAATGCCTACAGAGCACCGCATGAGGTGCACTGACGCCACTACCCACCTACGCGGTATTTTGGATATGTAGAAATTTTAAGTAAAGTGACAGTGTCATATCTCGAGATCTCAGGAGTTATGACAACTTGGCTTTCCTTCCTTCCTTCCAGGGATGTCTTGGATGGAAGTTGAGTCTTGTTGGAAATCTGCTCTGTTCTGTTCTCTCTCTTCCTGTTAGAGTGAAAGACCTCCTCGCTGTTGCTGTTATTGGATTCACATCGGGGCCTTCTCAGTTACTCCTGAAGTGTTGGCTGATGGTGGCTGACATGATTTATCCATTTAGTATCTTATTCTTCAACGCCTCTTTTTATAATGCTTTTCGAAAATTGTTCGTTTTACCTTCGGGCGTGATATAAAAGTTTTAAACACGAAGTTAACTAGAAAAACTTCCACACTGAAGTTTAGATAAATTATTCAAAATAATCGATATTTGCACAAACGTTACCGGAGATTCAAGTTCACGATTTGCATTTGGCTGCATAAGCTGTGACTCGATTCACTTCGGTGGAAAGGGAATAAATATTAATTTCATAAGTGATAACAAAATCCCAGGCTTTAACGTTAAACTACAAAAGTATTCTTTTTTATAAAATACAAGCGCCAGAGGAAAAAGAAGCAGGTGTCATAAACTAATCATCCTTTTAAATAAATTACATGCGTGAATGGAGTGGAAAAGAATTTTATTGATATATAAATCTTTCCAGTTGAGGTCATATACTTACATTCCCAGATGAATAACATCATCTCAGATAACATGTTTGTCATAAATAAGTGGAAAAATAAGAGGAAATTTATCATTTGGAATCATGTTCCTTCCAATATCAATGTTGACTCTTCCAGCTAAGACCGGAGAACACCGGAACCTGGCGTTCCCGGAGAAATAACTTCTTCGTATTGACAATCTTCCCAGAATTTCCTCAGCCAACTAAATGCAAAAGGTCAATATTGATGACGTCATTAGGGAAGATCTCTATGGGTGTTCACCAGGCAAGAGAGCATTACATATTGACAGGAAGCAGTTTTGTAAATCACTTTTTCCCAAGACGGTCATGTGACTCTGCATACCAGATGGCCCGGAATTTCTTCTTCCTTCCGTATTCATCCCCTGATTGGGACTTTTATGATATCCTTCCATTTCCTGCTTTTGGATTTATAAAAGTCCAACAACCTGACGATTTGTTTAGAATGAAACAGGCTTATTTTGAGCAAATAGTCGAAAAAAAATACACTTTTTCAATATTTTAAAAATATGTTAAATATATTTTTTTTATTTTAAATACGTGACATATATTTACACATAAAGGAAAGTCATTTTATTAATGATCGATTAATATTATATTTAAAAAGCAATCCTTCCCACTTATTTCAAACGGAACAGGAACTATAGTACAGCAAGATAAAATCTACAAGATCTTTAACAGAGAGAAATTCTTGACTCCAGATTACCAATATGATTTAACGTAGTTCAGCAACATTTCAAGTTATTAGATTTAATTCCCGTTGTTAAGAGTAAATGACTAAGGGTAACTACCTTAATGAATTTTGCCATTAAAAAGTCCTTCAACTGTTAACTCCAATGACTAAATTCGTGTAAAATAATAATGAAAAATTACCACAACTCCCAGAGTTTAATTTAAATATTAAACCGATGATAACTCTCCAGTATTCAAAAGTGTTCCTCTCTCATATCACCAACAGACCTAGCTAACTTCCCTCTAAAAAGAGCTCAGCTGAAACCCCTGGGTGTGATGAACTGAAAAGGGGAAAGGTGAGGTCAGAGCTAATCAAGCATCCTTGATTTCACAGGGAAAAGTAAACAGGTGGCAACCCGCCTGGCGTCACATCAGAAAGAGATCAATTGAAATTGTTCATTCATTAATGAATGCTATTCGATGCAGCGTTAAATTAATATGATTCTCTGGTGGAACGGATTAAATTCTCTTGGCCGCTGATGTTGCAAAAGCGTTGGAGTGTCGGTGACTTTTGCAAACGGAATTAATTTTTGTCAATATAATAGAAATATCACCAACCCCAGACCCTCTGCACTTACCCCCATTCCCTCTCCTTCACTCTTTGCTTTTGCCTTCTCCCCTGTCAGTGCTGACAGGTGAAGAGTGCAGACAATATGTATCATATTAACTCAGAGAGACACACACACACATACACATACACCATGTTTGTGCTCCATAAAATAAAATTTAACAATAAACTTTTTCTCTTAAGTATTTTCCAGAATCATCTTCAGAATACTGGTAAAGGCTTAAACAATATGCTTGGATGAATCAGGACACTTAGTAACCACAGATACTCTAACTTGATAATATAGTGTCTACTATACTAACTAATTTTTTGCTTGCAAATGGTAAAGTAAAATATTACATATTCACTCCGCATATATTTTTCACCATTTCTTTCACCTTTTCATAATTCCATGACCAAAAATGGAACAAGTCCCTAAACTGGGACATTCAACTAACTAGTGGCCTATCGACAAGGTGACAAAATAGTCACTAGAAAAATGGATAAAGTCCCCCGGACTGTGACATTTCAATAAATGTCCTAAAGACAAAGTGACAAAACAGTCAATGGAATATGGCTCAAGTCCCAAACACAGAGAAACTCGACCAACAAATGTCGTACACACAAGGTTAAAGACAAAGTGACAAAACAGTCAATGGAATATGGCTCAAGTCCCAAACACAGAGAAACTCGACCAACAAATGTCGTACACACAAGGTTAATAAAAATTCCTATGGAAATTATATCATTGCTGATGAGCACTATGTGTAGGTGTATGAAACGTCACATGTTGCAGAAGTTTTTCTCCAGAGAGACTAATCCATACTCTTCAGCAGCTCAAGTATAAATGTGGCAGTGACCACATTTTTTTATTTTTTAGTCAGTCCCCTTTTTTATATTTTTTTTTTAAATACACCTTTTTTCCTTTTTTGAGAGGATGAGGATGCACCTCAACTGTAGAACCTTCTGGTTTTCTGAAAGTCTTTCAGGATGAGGTTGCTAGCCGCAATCTCTTATTTTTTTCTTCACCCCCTCCCCGACACCCAGTTTGTGATGGGTCATCACCCATTCACTGCTAAAAATACTAGTTTGGTCAGTGGTAGGCCAGGATCAACCACAGACCTTGCTAAAGTGACCTAAACACTAAGAAAAATAACTTAATTTTACAACTAAATACAATAATTATAATGAAAACAATTACTATCTCAAAGTGACCTCACATCTACACAACTAAGCTACATTGCATATACATATACACATATGTACACACACACACACAAACACACACACACACACACACACACATATATATATATATATATATATATATATATATATATATATATATATATATATATATATATATATATATATATATATATATATATATATATACATACACTGTACAGCATATAATTGCTAAATTTAGTTACATTCGGATGAAGGCATTGGTGAATTTTTTCAGGATACTCAAGCTTTTAAATTTTTCCTGGTCAGGTTAAAAGGTGTCTTGCTTTAAATTCTAAACAAGAATTTTTCCCTTTGTCTTTTACTATTTTGTCTTATTTGTTTATAACCTCTTATATATATCATTTGATTCTTATATCATAAAAGTATGTGCTTATTGCCTGATCACAACATAGCCTTTATTTGATAAGTGATCTTAAAATTTATTTGCCATCTCCTTCAATATCGGCTGTTGAAGATTCTGAAGTTTTTCAAACAACAGAGATCATTAGATTCCTAGAAGGAAAAGAAATATTGGCGGATGTGACACTCTTAATATATCTGGAAAAGCACAATAATTATGCCACTAAAATTCTGGGTACATTTGAAAAAAGAAATATTTCATTTTCTCAACTTTCAAATATTTACTTTTCCTGACAAAAGTTACGGCTTCTATTTTTGTTAACGAGTGGGTCTTTTTTCCTCTTTTTTTTTTTAAGCACATTGTTTGAGAAATTCTTTTGAAGCAGTCAGACTCTGTTCACTTCGGAGCGTTCTTTCCATACTTCACTTTTGTAGATTTTTTAATAATTTCTGGATAGCTTAAGCCTCAGTTTATGGATATTTCTAATTTAATGTATAATAATGTAAACATCAACCTACTTTCATAAAATGTGAAGTGTTATTGCATAGCATTATAGAATCCCAGACTGTCAATCCGGGGCTGTTGATTGATCATAATGGAAAGAAAAGAATTACCCAGATTCTTCCTAAATGTCAAAGATTCATAGGAGCAGAAATGCAAATAATCTTGGGTATTGATGGTAAAAGAGGCTTTCTTTTTTGTTTCTGTCTTTCTTCGCTTCTCTTGAGAGCTCTAAAGGCTTAGAATTTAACGGATTAAGAGTGAAGTCTCTCCTTGCTAAGTTGCCAACTAATTGGTGTCCGTTATTTATATTCTTTTATACAGGGACCAATTTGCCCAGGCCTTCAGAAGAGAAGAAAGGAAAGTGGCAAGAGAGAGAGAGAGAGAGAGAGAGAGAGAGAGAGAGAGAGAGAGAGAGAGAGAGAGAGAGAAGGGAAGAGAAAGGATTAACACTGTCGAAAGCAAAGGACATCCCTGTTAAAGGTTGAAGCTTCTAATGTTCTGGAAGAACAGAATCAGGCAGAGAATTCAAAGATTGTGGTCGAAGGAAGAGCAAATCACTGAATTGGATGACGTTCACTTCTATTGAAGAAAAAAAAGGCGTGGGTGGGGTGAATTTGAATAGTAGATTTCATATAGATCATCCGGGAATCAGAAATGTGCATCAGAGCGAGAGTGCATCTGCTTCAATTCAGGTAAATCGAGGTAATTAGGGGAAAATATAAACATGAACGACTGAGCTTCAGTAGATTTTTTTGCTTCTTGATTGCGTGTGAGGTTAAGTGCTTGACTGACGCCTCTCCAACCCAGGTTCGATCCTTACTTAATTTCCTGTAATTACTACTACTGATTAATAAATCTCATATTTTTTGAGACATAAGTTACCTTACCCATTACTACTACTTTCTGGAAGTGTAAAAAGACTTATTTTTGTTTAGCTTTGAAATTTTCTAATAAGATTATTATCACTAGATGGTTTACCAATGTTTTCCCAACTCTCTAAACACACACTAGAAAGAGTAATTGATAAAATGGTCCTGTCAATAACTTGGCTGACTGGTCAGTGAATAAAGTTCATAGTCTATTTTTTTCTGAATGAAAGCAACCTCAAAACAATCATCCCAGTAATCTAAAAACATATACGCACACACATACACATACATACACTCTCTTCTTGCCTCCCCCTTCTCTCCCCTCCCCCCACCCATTCAATCCAATTTCAATAGAACATTGGACACGGCAAGGTTTCTTATTCTGCCTCGTGCAAATTTTATCAAAGATACCTAGATGGTAAGTTAAAGATTTCTTTGTTTACCTGAAAGCAACGAACTTATTTTATTCCTGAATAAATGAAATCAATGCCATAATGCAAAAGCATGTTATGCAATGCCCGAGATCTGTGTTGAGAAATCAACCAACTTCCATCAAGTCTCCCTTCAGCGCCTCCAAGAGATGTCGTCACCCATGAAAATATCTGAAATTTGCACTGGCAATAGCAGAGGGTTTTTGGAAATTTGTTTTCTTTTGCGATCATTCCATTTATGATTCTTCGATATTTGTATAATAATAATTAAAGCTCTTACCAAGAAGCTTTACAACAAAGCAAATTGTCATATGGGTCCTGGACGTTTGACAATTGGAAATGACTCTACTAGTTTTCACCTCCTTCCGAGATAAGGCTGACGTAGCGCACATATCTGGTAATTCGAATGTTCAAATACAAATCATTTTCCAAAACAGAGGGAACAGACATTTCACTCATTTTGAAGTCAAAGTATCAAGAAAAAGTCAGCCAAAAATTGTCTGGGAAAAAAATAAGTGTGCCATCAATGGGAATAACTAAAATAGATATCCAGGCATGCGCGAACACACATACAAGCACCACTACCAGATAGTGCCCATCAGCTCCAAGAAATATTAAACTGCACATATAAAAGGCACCACTGAGACCTCTAAAGAGCTTGAATGGAATATCCTTAAGGACCGTTGGAGAACATACGAAGGAATGGAGGTGGAAAGTTCCAGTGCTAAACCGCAGATATGAAGTTCATAAAAAATGAATAATTCATTGGCCTTGAGCTAAAAATGCCTGAATATCCCAACTAAATAATAAAATGGGAACAATATGAGAGCCATATCTTTCTAAAAAAGCTCACCTTTGATTAAACTTAACAATTCAGTAACTATAGAATCTATGAACAGACCCTCAGGCAAAGGTCATATAAAATCAGGACGCCAGTAAACACACACACACGCACTACATATATATATATATATATATATATATATATATATATATATATATATATATATATATATATATATATATATATATATATATATATATATATATATATATATATATATATATATATATATATATATATATATATATATATATATATATATATATATATATATATATATATATATATATACATATACATATACATATATATAATATATATATAGCCTACATATATATTATATACATATGTGTGTGTCGAAGGATATCCCCATACAAATTTAAAAAAGGGGGGGAGTGGATCTCCACTCCTTTAAGTACTAGGGTAGAGATAGCATCCAAAATATATGGATGTTTTGTTCCTCCTTTTGCTTTATTTATTTAGGCATTTACTTCGTCACTGTATCTGTTCTTCCTGTTTTCAACAAAGATTTTATTCACAGTATGTATATATATATATATATATATATATATATATATATATATATATATATATATATATATATATATATATATATATATATATATAAAATATATATATATATATATATATATATATATATATATATATATAAAATATATATATATTATATATACATATATATGGAACGTGTAACCAAAGCCTTCTCTATAAGCAAAGTGATAAACAGTAAATAGACTGGTGCACTTACCCAATGAGTGGCCAGCAGACAAGGCGACAAAGCACACAATGGAAAGTGACTGAGGTTCCCAGGCATTGACCAAGCGTTGAGTGAATGGCCAGTAATCTCCTTGGCGTAGTCAAGTAATCCCATAGGAAGGCGGATTCATTTTCTGGGTTTGCATTTATTTTTTGGTAAATAGTTTTATGTCATGTACCCCCAGTTTGTCTGATTTTCATTCGTCTTTCACAACTTGGTGTGCAATTACTCAGAAAAAAAATTAATTAAATATTAAGTGTCAAAAACAACCATGAAAAGTTCCAGTAGTCGATTTCGACTATCTCAGAGATAGCAGATATTAACTTTTCTGGGATAGCGTGGATGTACGAAGCTATCAAGGTGTACTGTAGTGGAGTGATTTGACAAACGATAACGAGGATGTAAGTACTGCATCCGGCACGACTATTTAAGGCTGTTGTAGTCAAGGGAAAAAGGGAGGAGGGGCAACACCCTTGAGGGGACCAACTCCATTTAGGATTATAGTCTCAAGGAACTTTAAAATTTGAAAGCAGAATTAATTTTGCCTGATTGTCTTATTCATTTTACAAAAATCAATTATGAGCAAAATAAACATAGTAATGTTATCGTTAAACTTTTAACAAATTGACTTGCAATTCCTTCAAAAAGTTACCCAAATTACAAGGAACTCGAAACCGTTTTATAGAGAGAGCTTCAAAAATTAATTATTTGTACTGGTTACTTAGTAAGAATAGATCCTTGTAAGATTATCACATCACTTAATCATGTAGTATTGAGATCCACAAGATCCTCCGAAGAGCGTGATTCACCAAAGTGACTTTTCACGAGAGGCAAGTAAGTAAGTAAGTAAGTCTCCTCCTCCACCTTCCTGGAAACGATCTCAAAAAGGCCGAGTGCATCGTGGAACTTGCTTGAGGAAGAAAACGGGGCAAATGACATAATAATCTCCCTCCAAGACACACTGCTTTCAGAGAGCATTTAAGGCCTCTGTCGTCCTTATTCTATGACAGAGGCTTTCAGTGCACATGGAAGCGCTGGGGTGGAGGTTACTTCGCTTCTAGGCCAATTTTATTCTCTTTTCCACATAATCAAGACACGAACAAGGATTTTAGCTAGGCATTTTCTTTCAGTATTCTGACTTTTAGATACCTTTGATCTAGGCACCATCGAATAAATTTAGTATCGGATTTTCCTTATATTAAAATATTACAAATCAAAACGAATGTATAATTATCATATGTTGATAAAAAACTTACATGACGGATATTAAACTTACATATATTTTTATATATGGTCTTCTATTATTCCTCAGTCTCTCTATGCAAATATTTATTGCAACTGAACCATCTTATCTACTGATATATATATATATATATATATATATATATATATATATATATATATATATATATATATATATATATATAATATAAATATATATTATGATCTCGCCTCTCAAAGATCGACAGGTTCTTTAAAATAAACAAGCAATTGGGCTGTAATGACTGACGAGAGGTGACAAACAAAGGAGAGAGGAGCAGAACAAATACAAAAAAAATTACCTTAAAATTAATTTATTTACAATAAAGTTATATACATAATGTACAGTTGAGTCAGGTTCAATTTAAAAAGAAAATGAACATTACACAAATGAATGAAACACTTAACAGCAGCAAAAATAAAATAATCAAATTACTTTAAAAGGAGAATAATCAAATAAACATCATAAGGGACCATTAACGGCACAAACGTTACATTTTGAGAGTGTCAGTGAAGATAATTAAAAAAATAATTCTGAACATTAAATCTGAAAACAAGTCCCAAAAAAATTATTACACAAGGAACAACACTAATGAGGTAACATGATCAAATAACACGAGCAACACAGTTAAATGGAGTCAGTAAAATATACGTGTAAAACCAAATCAATAATCCTTACAAAAATTAATAAACAATTCAAAAATATCATAAACAATACCCAGGCACCAAAACTAATCACACAAATAAACAGGCAGCTCAAAGGAACACTGCAGGACAACTCCGACAGAGTCGAAACGACGACCATCTCGTCCTCAAGCACAGTGCTGACGTCCTCCTCCAGTACCGACGACCATGACAGAGCCGACATGGCAACCATCTCGTCCTCAAGAAACGTACTGACGTCCTCCTCCAGTCACGACGACCACGACAGAGCCGACACGGCAACCATCTCGTCCTCAAGAAACTCTCTGCTGCTCTGCTCTGCTCTGCTGCCAGGACCTGACTCACAGGTACGGATACCTGCTGCTGCTACTCCAGCTGGCTCGCTGCTGCCCCGGACCATCGGTCGTTCTGCCCTCCAGAACCTGGCTCGTTGCTGCTACGAACCTGACTGACGAAGTCTGACGCCATCAAACAGACGTCAACTCGCCAGCAAGAAAAACAAACAAAACAAAGGATGCAACAATCCACCAAGGGAACAATCGGCAAGCGATTGTTCCAATAATATATATATATATATATATATATATATATATATATATATATATATATATATATATATATATATATATATATATATATATATATATATATATATATATATATATATATATATATATATATATATATATATATATATATATATATATATATATATATATATATATATATATATATATATATATATATATATATATATATATATATATATATATATATATATATATATATATATATATATATTATATATATATATATATATATATATATATATATATATATATATATATATATATATATATATATATATATATATATATATATATATATATATATATATATATATATATATATATATATATATATATATATATATATATATATATATATATATATATATATATATATATATATATATATATATATATATATATATTTCAGAAAATATGGCCGCTACAATCTTATAAGATACATGGTGTGATGAAAGAATTTTTGGTGCGAGATGGTGACCCTGAGCCGTCAGTTGCAAAATCTTTGTATTCAGCAAATAGTTTGATTCCTCAGCTCTCTGCGCGAGAAGCTCAGCAATATTGGTGATCAGGTGATCTCCGAGCAATGTATATTCGTGAGTACATGCATTACTTTGATCTAGATTATGCCAAAATCTGCCCTAAAAGTGAGTTTGATCATTCATTAACGTGATAGAACTGCAGTTGTCCAGTCATAGCTTTGGAGTGGTTCCAGGCTTTGAAAATCGGCAGATAAGGTAGAGTCTCAAATCTCTGTTTTTATGGGAGAAAATTGAACTTGTGATTTTTACCATGACTTTCTGATCATTATGTACTTGTGAACTGGTGTGGGAGATTTAATATGAATATTCATACCTCTTTTATATTATTATTTTGTCATGTTACCTTTGCCATATCTTGGCTATGCATTTTACACTTTCCATTATTGTGTTTTGTATTTCATATATTTTTGGGAGTTTTCTATCATGTTTAATTCTTTCGACAGATGTCTGTGGACTTGTGAGAATAACATGGTGGAATTGTGGTAGACTATTTTTTTGACATGACTTTTAGTTATTGATTTGGGAGTATGTGTGATTTTGGGGATTTCCAGGCTATTAGCCATAATGAGACTTCTTTAATCAGAAGTGCTTTGCAGTTTAGAGTTTAGTTATCTGACTCGATAATTCATTTATTATGCATTTTAATCTTTGCTTTGTTTTATTCATTTCTTGTTGGGTTATTTGAATAATAAACCTATTTTTGTAAGAACGATTGTGTTTCTTTAAATTGTCCATTTAGTTGCTTTGTGGGAATGAGTGAGGTCAGAGAGAGAGAGAGAGAGAGAGAGAGAGAGAGAGAGAGAGAGAGAGAGAGAGAGAGAGAGAGAGAGAGAGAGAAAGAAAAGATGCGAGTGTGATCATGGGTTGAACCTTTTCACGTCTTTTCCTGAAGAAGATCGCTAAGATTACGCTACGTACACTTTCAAAAAAGTGTTGATTCTGTTCCCTGTAACATATATATATATATATATATATATATATATATATATATATATATATATATATATATATATATATATATATATATATATATATATATATATATATATATATATATATTGCTATATATTACACATTACCCTCTTCTTTGACACAAGCAGATGTTGGTATCCATTTATAGTTGGGTTGACTGGTGGGTAGTAGCCTAGGATAAATTCATCAATTAATCTTAATCTTTGCATTGACCTCTGTGTGGAATGCTTTTATTTTCTCTAAAGTTCCTTTTCATCTCCTCCCCTCTGTTTTCATTACATGTCTCCTTTCCCTACTCATTGTCTTCTTGACTCCCCTATAAGGATGAAAAGGAACTTTAGAGAAAATAAAAGTATTTTACACAGAGGTAAATGCAAAGATCAAGATTAATTGATAAATTAATATTAGGCCACTACCTACCGGTCCACTGAACTATAAATGGGTACCAATACCTGTTTGTGTCAAAGAAGAGGTACCAGGCTGGTAACTTCATCACTCTAGACTACCTGATAAACCAGAAAGCCGTACGTTTCTGAAAGCTGTACAGCTTAAGGTGTAACTTTCTGTAAGCCGTGTCTTTCCGGTGCTATGTTGTCTTGTCACATTTCTAGTCCTTGATTTCCATTCTTTTGCAATGAATACGTTTTTTTCTTGAACCTGTTGGGTTTTTCGTACTTCTTTCCATGAAATTTTATCTAGAAAATTATATAATTTTATGCACAGAAAATCACCAATAAACGTCACACTTCCATTGCTCAAAAATATTATATTGTGTATGTGTAAACTATACCTAATTGCGGTAATGCCGCTACTTTGATTTTGTTCTGCCCTATATAAAATGTCTGACAAAAGTCTGAAACGCTGCAGCAGATGCTGTTCTCAAATACAACGAATAAAAGAACAGAATATATAACAGCGTTTCCCAAGATCAGCTTTTCGTAACGGAAAGTGAATGCTTTCTTGTTAATCAACAAAGACAATCCTTAATCCTTGAAGATATTTCATGTCTCTACTTAAATATTGCACTCAACATTAATACGAAATGGCTACTGTAGAAATGATCCCTTCCTGACTAAAGCTTTTAATAAATTAAAATAATGCTTGGCTAACTATTCATGCAAAATTGATCCCTGGCTAATTTCGTGTGGCTTTGCTTATGAGTTCCTACACGAATTATTCCTTTCCTTAAATGTACATGAAAGCTTATCCCCATTCCTTTATGTAAATAATGGTAGCTAAATAATAGGAGAATGTAAACGGCAGTAATGGTTCGGTGAAACTCGTACAGAAATCACTGGATAAAGTTTCTGACTCAAAAGTGATCCGGCTTCACATTGGAATATTATTGAATAGGTTGCGAGCCAAAACACAATGTTGTCATCAGCACAGGATACGAGTTACTCATCGGTTCTCAGGTTCTACTGTTTTCAGTGAAAGGAAATTATGCTCCACATGATGAAGGGCTTCGGTAAGTAAGAGGAATAAGTCGTTTTTTAATTTACTACGTCTGCCACATTGTAAATATTAGCTATTGTGATGCGGTAATTCTTTTTGTATTACTGAAGCCTTTTCAAGACTATAATTTACATATATGTGCACATAAACGGTTCAGTAATCACAAGAGTATGAATGTAGCAGTGATCATTGTATTATAGTTTCACGTAAGCCACCCTTGTTGGGAGAAAACGTTTAAATGTTGAAAAATGTTTGGACGTATTAGTAATAGCCACACTGATACCTTAACTTCTCGATTTCCACACACTGCAAGCCTTTGAGTCCCATGAGAAACAAAGAAGAAGCCACTTTCATGCTAGTGTGACTGACGTTCCCTTTCAGTCAACTATTCCCAGCTGATACTATTACATACTGTTCTCCCCTTGGTTGCGCGAAGGACATGTTCAAGCCATCTCCCATTCTTCAATACCTCATCTGCGTAGGGCACTTCCGTCATTTCCCTTACGGTATTATTTCTGTATCATTTTTAAACATGTCCAAGTAGTATCTGACAACTAATATTTTTCTTAAAGGTTTTTTCTCAAATCAACTAAATCTTTTAGACAGGCTGCAAATTGGTATTTTGATCATCCACCCTCCAATCATCAAACATACCAAATTGCAGCCCTCTAGCCTGTTTCATGAGCGTGTACCAATATAAATTGTGCTATACTAACAACTATACAATCTTACTTTTGTGTACAGTTTGTCTATCTAATTTCCAAATCTTCCTCAGGCTGCCTATTTTGCCTTTTGTATTCTCAACCAGTTCCAGCTAAAGAGAACCTGTATTGGATATTGATCCTAAATATTTGGGACTCAATAATCACCTTTCCTTTCATTTCTGTTTAAATTTACACTAATTCCCATCTCTGTAGATGTGTGATAAAAGTTTGTCAAGCTGGCCTTGCAAATCTTGTGGTGTTTCCCTGATTAAATCGGCATCATCTGCATATTCTGTCTGTCATCTTTCTAGCGTTTGCTCCACTCTGAACTTGATATTCCTTTTCTTTCTACATTTTCACGGTTAACTTCAATTAGTTTTCCATATTTAACGTGAATAGGGAGAACTCTGCAAAGCCTCTCAATGGAAAAAACATCTTTTCATCCGTGATGTACTTGGGAAGCTGAAGGATTTCGAACGACTTTTGTCCTGTATAATTTCTCTGTATAACAAAACCACCCAGTTCTTCATCAAATGAAGAACGATGATTTATAGCATACAAAAATAATATTTGCAATATTTTCAAGACTTATTAAAAAGGGATCCCTGATTCACCGTGAATCATTTCTGAATTCTCGTGATAAATCCGTAGCCCAGTTTAGAATTATTCCTGTGCTGCCATTTTCAATCTACTTCCTATACATTCTCTCTCTCTCTCTCTCTCTCTCTCTCTCTCTCTCTCTCTCTCTCTCTCTCTCTCTCTCTCTCTCTCCTGCAACATATTCCTGCTTTCATCTTAACTTTCTCCAAGGCAGGTTACGTAAAGAGCTATTTTTATCTTTTATCCTTTCTTCTGATACTAAAGGAATAAGCAAAAAAATTATGACATACTTCTATTTCTAAGCTTGCTTAGTCACAACAGTTGCAAAAATCGTCAAAATGACGATACGCATTTCTCTCTAAATATAAAAATTTCTAACAAACTTAAATATAATTTCGGTGGTCAACCAATTCCCAATCATGTGTCACCTCAAAACCTGTCAATGCATAACGTGTGAATTCAGTATTCCTGTTTTCAGGAAAAACAATAAAACTGGAAGTGAAGCTGTATATTCCACCTAACGGCTTTTATTGCGCTGAGTTGGACAACTAATCTGAACACGCGTTTTGGAAAAATCGTGAAACTGTGAAAAGTGAAAAGTACTTCAGATAACTGAGGCCAACAGTCACGGGATTCAACTGAAGGTTTTACAATGTTTTTGTGCTCAGGAGCCAAGACTTTTGAGACAGTTGAAACATCTTCTAACGTAATCAAGTTAACTGACAGTCATACATAATTAATGTCAGACCATTTTATGCGAGCAGTTTCAGAGGACAACAGTATGAATAATAAAACACTTGAACGTAACTTACATTAAGATTCTATCAAAAAGGCTTGAAAAAACTTAAGAAAAATGTCAGGGCTCATTTCTGTCATTTTATTACTACGGCCTTCAATGAATGAAGAATAAATAGAAATGGAAGTTTAGCAGTAGAAAATAAATCAACTGCAGGCGTTGCAAACTCAAAGGTCTTAAACCAATAAAGTCTGGTGACGTCAAGCAGCAAAAGAATGTCACTGTGAAGATTTGCAAAAAGATTAAGCAGTTGATATATTAATTCACTTAATAAGAGTCAATTCCAATTTCTCTGATGAGTAGTCCCCTTTATGTAAATTTGTAATCACACACACACACAGATATATATATATATATATATATATATATATATACATAAATTTCTGACTCACCACGGGACCGAACCCCGGTCTTTCGAGTGAGAGTCCAGGGTATTAGCAATTCGGGCACAAAGGTCATAAAGAGAGTAGGAACCCATGTACTTACGTACCTACAGTGAACAGTGAAAAGGGTAAGTCCTATACTCCTGGCTCTGGGGGGTGAAAAGGTTACATGACTCTGTTACAGCAAAACCTTATATTTTCTTATTCTACATGTTGAGACACTCAAAAAAATCTTGGGCAGCATTTCAGGAAGTGGTACAATTTTTCTCCACAGGCTGATACGTCATCTTTGCTCAGAGCAAATTTGCGCCATTGGCTATAGCCTATTCATGTTTAATGAAATAAATCAACTACTTCAAAGGCAAATACTGCATGTATTCTTAAAGACCAGGGATGGGAATCAACATTTTAGCAGCATTCATCAACATAAACCATCATTTGAACAGACACAGAGCAAAGGTTTACCGAATTTTGTCGAAATTTGCCTTTCAGATTGATACTTGGCTTATTCTCTGTGGCTTACTATTCGCTTAATAATTTATTGAGAGCCATCAATCTTGGTCATAAACTTCCTTAGTCTTCTTTCTAATGGTATCTACATATCTGAATTGCTATTTATTGTCTTGGCTCAGCAGAGAAAATAGTAAAGAAAGGTTACCCCTAACCCAAAACAACGATTTTTCACCATGTTAATCATGTGCCCAAAAATGTGTAGTATTGCAAGTATGACATTATTTCTGCTCTCTGCAGCTATCATTTTCATTTTAAGGAAGCCTGTGGAAGTACTGCTGACTGTTTTGGAAATTTTTGTTTTAATCATGTGCCCAAAAATGTGTAGTATTGCAAGTATGACATTATTTCTGCTCTCTGCAGCTATCATTTTCATTTTAAGGAAGCCTGTGGAAGTACTGCTGACTATTTTGGAAATTTTTTTTTTTTTTTGCCAACCACCCCCCCCCCCGTCCCATCAAGCCAATTAAGTATCTTTTAATATTTGCAAAATACAGGATAGGGCAGGGTAGCATTTATTGACAATCTAGTATAACTTGTACATTTTTCACTGGCGACTGATAAGATGAAAGAAATGTGTAAGCTCATAATTGTATAATTCTTTATAAATTTAAAGGAGAAATTGAAATAGCCAGTACAAATTCCATCTACTCATTTAATTATAGTTATCGAAATAGGCAGTACCATCATTGAACTTTGAATATGGCCATCTAGGAGTCTAACCTGCTTTTCTTCTCACGGTTGTTTTCTTGTCTTTTCAGGGATTCATCACCAATCTTTGCAGTTGTATGCCCAAACAACGACATGGAGTCTGTTAGACTTTCCAGGCCAACAAACGACATTCCATTTGATGCTACAAAGTGCATCATTTGTCATGACAAAACTGTGAGCACAGACAATGGCCGAAAACGTATATGTGAAGCAAGTGACATTCACTGTGACGATGTTTCAAAGAGGCTGAAGGTGATTGAAGGTGATGGATTTGTCTACCATATGACAAACAAGTGCTACAAACAGTATACAATGAAAACCAATCTTGACAAGCTGACCAAGAAGGATGTGGCCCCTATCCCCAGTTCGTCAGCAGATGACAGAAGTAGCTATGGTTGGGCCATTCGTCATCCCCCAAATGCAGAAACAACTGGAACACTATTGAGAGATGTGAACTGCATAATCTGTGACAATAAATCGTACAAACGAGACTATGAGAAATACCGCATCAGCCAATCTTCCCGCGCTTCAAGTTTCCTGGCTGCAAGTAACTTTTTCCAAGTTGCTGTGTTCACCTGAACTTGTGACCTTCAAGATACAAATTCGGTGTTTGGGGCTGATCTATACTACCACAAGGTCTGCATGAACAAATACTTGTACAAGTTTGAGTCTTGTGACAAGGACATAAAACCACACTTGTCCAAGAAACAGGTAGCATGGACTCAGGTTATGAAAGAGTTGGAACCGGGGCTGAAGGGTGGCAAAGGCTACTAACTTAACATCATCAGACACTGAATGCAATTTCCGCAATAGGGAAGTTAAAGTTTTCTTGAGTAATTATTTTGGTAAAGAGATTGAATTCACACCTTCATATGCATGGCCCAAATCCTTGATGGTATTCAGTGTTCAAAAGCAGGTGTTAGCTGAGAAAATTCGTTCTGTTGATCCATTCAGGTATGTGCAACTGTAATTCGGAGAGCTCTTGATGATTATGATTTTGGTCTGGATGATAGGTTTTGTGATGCCCAGGACCTCAAACCTGCATGTTGTGACATGGAGATACCAAAATCAATAGTTCGCTTTTTTGGTTACTTATACAATTTCAACACTGAAACTTACAAAGAAGCAGCAAAAGCTATCATGACAGAAGACAAGCTCACTGGTGAAGAACCTGCAGTGAACGATGATGAAAATGATGATGATGTGCATGATGAAACTTCTGAGGGTAACACCAGATGTCCGACACCAAACTCTCCGTCTCCCATTGTAGAAAGGTCCAGTCTCTTTTTCAAATCATGTACTATGTTCATCACTGTGGTAGAAAGAGAACACCCATGCATATCATGAATGCAGAATCGGTACATGCACTTGGACGTGGAGGCAAAACAGTTACCCAAACTTTAAACAATGAGGGTCTAGCGATCAGTTATCCACAGCTTTGTAGGTACCAACATGACCTTGCATCAATCACTGCACACCATAATGAAAGGCAGCGAAAGAAAGAGGCGTAATGACAAAGTTCCTATTGAGTACAGTTCCACTGATAGATTATCTCCACTTCCAAAGGACATGGGAACCTTCTGGCCTTCAAACACAAACAAGCTCCTTGTTGAGCAGCTGATCTACTGCCATCTTCATGTGCATGGTAATACTGGACAATATCCAACAGTTCTCGGCCAAGTTTCAACAGCAGATGAAGAGTGGCAATGCATCAAGGTTCACCAAGGCACAAAACGCATGATGTCCCATCTGCAGTCCACAGTGTATGAAGAGGCTGACCTTTGCATATCAATACATGTACTGGATTCACTCAAGGCAGGGAACAAGGTATGCGTAGTGATCTCCAATGATACTGATGTAACCATTGTCCTGCTCTACCACATGCCTGTATTTATCCAAAATGGCATTGAGGAACTCTGGGTGCGAGCTGGGGTGGGGGATACGACTCGATACCTGCCTCTTCACACCTTGTTCCAGCGCCTGGGAGGGTTCACTCTGTGGTGTGTTGCCAGCTATGCTTTGAAAGCCCAACCACAGATGCCCTTGAAACACTTTGGAAAGTCCCCAAACCTCTTAGAACAAATGGTAAAGAATACAGAGGTATACCTAATCAAAGTCCTGAAACCACAGAATGATGCAAGAAATTTTTCTGAGTATCGATCTGAGGTGTTCCACCACACAAAAGCAACTTCCCTCCAGAACCTTCCCCCTACCAGCCAAGGAACATCTCCACATATAAAGGGAAGCTTGTACAATGCGTACACCATGATGCATTGTTTGGATATTTACTTGAAAATGTGGTGGTATTGAAGCCAGATGACTATGGTTATGAATACGAACAGGAAGATCTGATACCATCAACATCATGGAAAGTATTAGAACCCAAGTGGTCAGTCTGCTGTACTTGCATGAAATGTGCCAGGTCAATGTGTCCAAGCAGAATGGCTAGTGCCAAATGTGGACACTTCTGTCAGTGCCGGAGGAAATCTGAAACAGTTTGTAAAAATCCAGTTGTTTAATTGTATATTGAATGTATAGTTATATGTTGGCACAGGTATTAGTTGTCAATGTCACTAAGTTTACATGTTTCATGTCAAACAAATTTTTACTATGTACCACATTCACAAATCATGTCAATATTTATTGATTATTTCTAGGAAGATTTCTTTATTCTTATGTTTTTTTTTCCTGTTGTTTAGCAGATAACATTTACATCTAATTCAAAATGCATAATCTTCCTGATGTTCGTTAATTATGTGATGAATGTGTGGCTATGTTGTACCTTTCATGCTATATATAATGTAGACGTGTAGTTTTCGAGTTGTCCTACTGAATACTCCCCAGGAGTCAAGAAACTAAATGTCCATAATGTGTATTATGTCTACTGCCTTAAGTATTAAAATTTGGCAAATGATCTCTCTCTTTCTGGTCCCATTGCCATGCAAATACATGTCACAACTCCTCCAACTTCTCTCAGGTCTGATACTTTTTGTTTGAACTTGACTATTTCACATCCATTTAAGAATTATCTGAAAAAGTAAACTCCCAAACATGCCACAAATAATTCCATTGGCTTCTTTGTCATTGAAAACCCCCATGTAGATATAAAAATTTCCCTGATAACACCATTATTTGCAGAGTTATGGGTACTTCTATTAGACAGCGTAACGTCGCTGTTATGGGTAGGGGTAACCTTTGTTTACTATTTTGTCTGCTGAACCATCAAATTAAACACAAGTTCAAATATGACGACATTATTAGAAAGAAGACTAAATAAGGAAGTTTTTGACCAAGTTTGATGGCTCTCAATAAATTAAGTGAATAGGAAGCCATAGAAGATGAGCCAAATATCAATCTGAAAGGCAAATTTCGACAAAATTCGGTAAACTTTTGCTTTGTGTCTGTTCAAATGACGGTTTATGTTGATGAATGCTGCTTAAATGTTGATTCCCATCCATGTTCTTTCAAAATACATGCAGTATTTGCCTTTGAAGTAGTTTCTGGTTGATTTATTTAACCAAACATGAACTTAGCCAATTTCACAAATTTGTTCTGAGCAAAAATGACGTATTGGCCTGTGTAGAAAAACTGTACCACTTCCTGAAATGCTACCCAAGTTTTTTTTGAGTGTCTCAACATGTAGACAAGAAAATATAAAGTTTTGCTGTAACAGAGTCATGTAACCTTTTCAACCCCCAGAGCCCAGAGTACTATGAAATGTTAGCAATTCGAGTGCTGTTGGGTCGGGGAATTGGGTAAAATTCGCTGGTATGTTGGGCCTTAGTCGTCTGCCTGGAAAAACCGTAGGTGTGTAAATACATAGGTTCCAACTCCATTTATGACCTATGTGCCCTAATTGCTAATGCCCTGGATTCTCAATCGAAAGACCGGGGTTCAGTCCCGCGGTGAGTTAGAAATTTATTGCTGTGAAACACGTTCCCATGTATTCATTTCCATATATATATATATATATATATATATATATATATATATATATATATATATATATATATATATATATATATATATAAGACCAGTGAATTAAGGCATACCAGCAAAATGAGAGTTTTAAAACCTTGAATTAAGGCATACCAGCAAAAATGAGAGTTTTAAAACCTTACGAGAAATTGAGAAAATGCATTTGGCAAATTGAATAAATGCGTAAAGTCAAGATATACTAAAGTGGTCTTAACCCCACTGAAGAATTTCATACAAACTTGAGAAGGTGATTCATCTCCACCGCCTTCCTTTCCCGACTTGTTCTGCCCTTCCCTCTTCACAACACCTTCATGGAATTCCCTCTTCACAACACCTTCATGGCATTCCCTCTTCACAACACCTTCATGGCATTCCCTCTTCACAACACCTTCATGACAAAGAAGAGATGCTGGCCAAATACGGACGTATAGGTAATGCTGTGAAGCGCCTATGGCAATAGATCTCGCCTTTCGCAGGCTATAAACATCCTTATGGTGCTGATCATACAAAAACGAATACTTACACTTTGGGGAGAGAGAGAGAGAGAGAGAGAGAGAGAGAGAGAGAGAGAGAGAGAGAGAGAGAGAGAGAGAGAGAGAGCATAAGACTGAAGTCATTATCTAAATTCATATCCAATTTTAATGTAAAGATGTGTATCCAAGTGTTATAGCCCCAATCTTAAGTGATTCTCTCTCTCTCTCTCTCTCTCTCTCTCTCTCTCTCTCTCTCTCTCTCTCTCTCTCTTTAATCGCAATTTTGCAACGTTCGCTGCTCGATGAATTTACTTTCTCCTAAGTTTGCATCGAATACTTCATCTATCCCTGGAGTCTCGTTAAGAAGACAACGCATCAGAAAGGTAGGAAAAACGGTCTCTTTTGCATCTTCCTTCGCAAAAGAATATTTCTATTAATTGAGTAACAAAGGATCTCAAGTTGTTTGAAAGATGAGAGTGGGCGCTTTTTCACGAACAAGAGGAAACACGAGTAAATACAGTACTTAACGATGAAGCTATTTGATACAACATTAATACAAAAACTGAGCTGAAATATGAATAGAACAGAAGCCTTGCAATTACAAACGAAACAAACCACTGGGAGTGCATGGCATTACAGATACTGCAACTGGACCTCTATCATTAAAATGACTAACTGAAAGGTCATCTCAGAAATGACAACCAAGGAGTCAGTTTTTCACTGGGAGGGCAACTCGCATTGGAAAAGTTTCATTTCAGAAGTTATGAGAAGCTACAATGGGGAAAAAAAATTAGGGCAAGGTGTTTCCTTACCCTGTGAGAATGCATTTTCTTAAATAGTATGAAAACACTTTTTGTTACTAAAGCAATATAGTTCCTCTTAGCAGGCTAAAAAGGTACGTATTAAACTAGGATTAAAGTAGGCCGGGTTAAGTAAGAGTGGGTCTCTCTCTCTCTCTCTCTCTCTCTCTCTCTCTCTCTCTCTCTCTCTCTCTCTCAACTAGATGGCAGGGGGAGAGAAGTAGTTAAACAAAGAGACGGAGAGAGAAATAGTTTTAATGAAGAAGATGTTTCAGCAACCAAGGTTGTAATTCACCACCTTTAAACAAAATTGAGTGAAGGCTGAAGTGAGATGTGAAAAAAGGTCAAAATGCAAGAGTGAAAAGCTGTATTTGGGAGACAGGATGTGAATAGGCAGAGGTTATATGATGCACTAAAGGAATGACTGGAGACCAGATCAAAAAATAATGTCAGAGAAGAACATGGGAAAAGAAGTAGGTATATCCCTAAACAAAACTTTGCACAGACATATTGGTGATTCTATTCTTCACCAATGGCACATTCAAAGCTATTCCAGAGATTCTGCAAGCCCCATTATGCATCAGTCTTCATTTTAAATCATTGAGGGAGCTGGGAAGTACGATGAAATTTAAAGGTGTTAAATGGTCAGTGTTGTTAAAAATATAAATAGACAAAAGAAAGCAAAAAGAACATGCCAGATCATCCAGTGGAAGTGAAGACAAAGAAAGAATACCTTAAATGGCTCAATGACTTCGTATGTAAGAAGTCTATTTGATAACAAAGATGATTATATATATATATATATATATATATATATATATATATATATATATATATATTATATATACATATATGTATATATACATAGATGTACTGTATATATATATATATATATATATATATATATATATATATATATATATATATATATATATATATATATATATATATATATATATATATATATATATATATACTGTATATATATATATATGTATATATATATATATATATATATATATATATATATATATATATATATATATATATATACAGTAATAACACATGAGAACCTATGCACAAGACACTAAATAACATTTAAGACTTTTATGGTAGGAAATATGATACAGTGCAAATTCGTGATGACTAACATTTTTTAGATCAACAATTCTTAAGTCTTTTATACGAATATGCCTTGGGAGCAAGCTGATTCACTCACTAAAGCTTGGTGGTCAGTGACAGATGAGGGATGCATTGGGGGAAGCAACCACCTATTCTTTCAAGTGCTTCATACTTTCCTTCAGCAACAGAGACAAATGTGAGCTTGGTTAGAAGTGACATCACAGTAAAGGACTTCAGGTTTGTATATCTAGGAAATATGCAAATTACAGGCTATTGCAATATGTTCCTGCAAGAATAAAAACTTTTGTATATGGATATTTACTCCTCAAGTGGAGATATTGCCGAAAGAATATGGCTGATGTTGCTCTACTATCTGGAAATGTCAGCTTCCTAGTCATGTATGTGAGAGGGGAAAGAATGCCCCCTGTAACCACCTGTAAACTTTGGCATATATGGTGCGGCAGCTGACAGGGCCCAGCGCCAGAGTAGGGCTTATTTGTTTCCTAACTATAATGAAATAGGAACTTTGGTTTCTGTGTGGGGCAGGAAGGTCACTTCGGTAGGTAGCATATCATTGCAAATTCCCAGATAATTGTGCTATTCTGCCTGCCCCCTCAAAACCCATCATTTAAAAAAGGAGAAAGGAAGTTGTATCCACCACAGAAAAATCAGCCAGAAGCTCTGTTGTGTAACAATTGTGTATCTGACCTGACCAACAAGAATTTGGTCATTTGCTGCTAGGTGGAATAAAATAGTGGATGGGGCTGAACAGATGTAAGTCATACACATTAATGTTGTCCCCAAGGGTGCTGGAAGGTCTCTTCAGTAGCAGCCCAGGGTTCTGGAACTTGAAGGTAGAACACTAGGAGCTTCTTTGCTTCATTGCATGGTATACACCTCAATCACCTGGAGTCCCTAAACCTTAACAGCCATTCTGGTACATGAGGGTATAAGGGATCACTCTGTCCCCAAGACCTGGCCCTGGTGGCAAATGAAGTAGTCTAATATCACATTCCAACTCCTGTGATGCATTTGGCTGACAGCTCATTGGCATGGTGAACCACCCAGTTGCACGCCTGCCTTACTAACCTGTAAAGAGAGAGAGAGAGAGAGAGAGAGAGAGAGAGAGAGAGAGAGAGAGAGAGAGAGAGAGAGAGAGAATAACTAATTCTTTGCTTGTTAACATATCGTCATGGTGACTTGCCACTCATCAACACTATCAAGTACCCCATCAGCTGATCTGGAATGCTTGCAAGTGAAAATTTTCTCAAGTCAAGCACAAAGATGAAAGAGACACTGAGGTGTGTGCCCCACCATTCCTTCAGTGCATCCAGGAACATAAGTATCTGTGGAAGGGCGGGTTCAGCAGAACACCCACGAAGAAGTTCCAATCATCCAACCTCTAAGCAAGATTTCCATTACTTCCTGGAAAGTGTCAGAACACAGATGGATCTGCCTTGAGGCACGAGTTCCTCCAAGGATGACAAGAGATCAAGAAGGATCTGCCAAAGGTGCCCTGTAGAAAGGTAGGGCCATCAGTGCAACCAATGTGGTGCACTGTAGGCATTACCTAAAGGTGGTTTGCAGCATCCCTTTGGCTTCTAGCTGCACCCTCTTTTTAGTCTTTACCTCTCTTCCCACTTCCTTTCTTCCATCTTGTTGTCCAACCAATCCAACTCCCTCTTTTCACTGTTTTAGTGTTGAATGGGCAGAAGTGCTCCAATGATTAGCCGTGTAGCCAACGCCAAACTGAGCTGGTGTTCCTGTCATGATAGGGACTGCACTAATAATTCCCTAACTTGCAATTCCAAGAGTCTCTGGGATGGCCCCTTGTTCCTATCTTGTTGATCAGCGTGTCCATTTAGTTCCTCCCTACGCCAACAACCTTCAGAATTTGGCATTATCTTCCTTCAAAGAGACACCAGAAAAGGCAAAATGCGCCCGCATATTGACCCACAGGCTCAACCACTATGAAGCTTGGAATGAAGGCAACGCAACCAACTCTATAGCTCCTGCTTTGGCAGCCGAGAAAAAAAAATCCCTTCTGCATGAAGCTGTTCAAAAGAAAAATTGTTTGTCATTTCAAAGACTTGCAAGTATGCCTGCAGGGTCTGGTCTCAGCATGCTCTAGGAGGCGGAGAAGTAGCCTGGATAAGCAACAGGAAGCAGCTTCGATAAGCAAAGGAGGAAATATAGTTCTCTTGACTGGATATCAGGACATCTATCACCTCAAACACGCAATTCATTATCCAATGGATGGATTGATGCAAGAATTAGAGGAAGAGTATCACATGTAGCAATAACATTGTGGGTAGAATTTTTTAAAGGCGGTGAATGGATTGTGGAAAGGTTAATATTGGCAGATAATACAGTCATCACTGTATTATCTGCCAATATTGGGGATATATTGGAGAGAAACTGAAGCATTAAAGCAACGTGAGAATATGAGAAGTTTACGTATTTGATATGCTGGTGATCTGCGCTTGTAATATAGAAGTCTACTGGGAATTCTGGCCTCTTATATGTTGTTGCATCAGAGAAGAAGTGTTAGAAAGATAACAGAAGTGGGTGCCAGTGATTTAACCATATGACTCAACCAAACCATTCCAGTTGGCGGCTGTTAGAGGCGACTAAATAAAATTTTCATATGTATAATTATTTCTGCGATAAATAATAATGTCAAATCCCCACAGTGGATGTTGCCTAAACTAAAAACAGTGCTACAGAAAAGCGGCAGTGATGAACCTGGGAATATTAAAAAAAATTCCCAGTCACCAATCTGAAAAGAATTTCATTGATAAGGAGCGGGTCTCCTTGTAATTTCATTTAGGCCTATTTTAATTTCAATAACACACACACACACAGGGAAGAGAGAGAGAGAGAGAGAGAGAGAGAGAGAGAGAGAGAGAGAGAGAGAGAGAGAGAGAGAGAGAGAGAGAGAGAGCTTTCCATCAAGTATATTGTCTGAGGAATGAATTTCCGGGGTTTGAGTTGGATTTCTTCCCTGTTAACGGGGATTCCCCGCATCATCTCCAAAAGGGATTCGGTTCCCAGATTCCCTCCTGCTTCTTTCCTTGCTCTGCATTTCGAAGCTTAATGTGGCTCCCCATTTTCGCTGAATTTAAATCAGTACAATATTACTGCTTTCATTCGTATCTCTCACGAGATCAAAAGTACAACCGTAAAACCAGGGTTTATGAAGACGGAGATACAAATACAAACCAAAGGAGCAAGAAAATGGCTGGAATTAATTTTAAGAAATCGTGGAAATGATTACTCATGCGCTGTAATAGGACTGGAGTAAAATATCTTTACTCATTTGAAAACATAATAACTGAGGAAAATGACTGTCTCACATGTCAGGTGAATCAATGGCCATTTCAGTAAATCCCTAAAAATTTGTTATAACAACAACTTCATGTAATGCACAGTCTACGGACTGTTTCTAGTACTCTAATGTCATCCTTTGGAGCAGCCGGTTCAAAAACGCCCTCTTTATCTTGGCTATTTAAAAAAAAGAATTATTTCATGAGCAAAAAAAAAATAAAAAAATAACAATGAAGGAAGTATTTCTTTCCCCGCTGGTTTCAAAAGCACACTTCAGCTGAAGGATTCTGAGCGATCATTTGACCTTCATCAGGGTCACGGGAATCAGGTCAACAATTATATGAACATTGAGAGGATTATATATATATATATATATATATATATATATATATATATATATATATATATATATATATATATATATATATATATATATAAACAATTTTAGATGAGGGTGAAAAGTACGGTGGAAGAAAGAATGTGAATGGAGGTGAGGTACAAGGAATGACGGCACTATCCCCCTACGGGGGCGGGGGAGAGGATTATCATCATTGGTTGAAGAAAGATTGGCTTTACCGGAGAAAGTTTCACAGTCCAATGGTTTCCGTTATTAAGCAGCTTCATATCACACAAACACAGGTATTAAGATCGTCATGAGGTTCCCAAGAAATTTCTTCTTCCAGTCATCACTGACAAATGTCTGAACGACTGTTGTTGTAACCGACATTTTGACAATGATGCAAAAAAAAACGCCCAATTCTACGATACCTTAATTGTTTTCACAATTATGGTGGAATGATTTTAACCCTTCCGGTTTAACGCTACTAAATAGACTTAGAAGAAATTTCCGAGATATTTTGGTCCAAATAACAGCCCAAATTCTCCTTTAATTCCCCGTTTCCTTTGCTCAGCAACCTATCATCATCAACCTGCCTACTCTTCTCCCTACCTCGTAATTAGGATAGGGATTAATACCTATCTTTGACCTTTAGTAAATTCCGTAAATATTCCTTTCAACTACAATATTCTGCAATTAGGGTTTAATTCCAGAGGAGGAAATCCAGTGGAAATAAGTGAACATTTTCCGAAAGGAAACACAAGACGAATTAAGTCAGTGGCTTTCTCAACCAATGATAATCAAGGCTTGCAGGCTCTGGTTATATAAGGATTATTTGAGTAGGTGTTCGAACTTTCGGGCGTAATTGTGCATGATTAAAATAACATCTGCATGACTTGTTTCGTGGAGCTAACTTTCAGACGTCTAGACCTGCCGTGTATGTGGATTTTATTTAACTTTTCCTTTCTGTGTTTATGTAAGATACTTATATACTTATACTATTCTCTTTTTCGTGTTAGTCAGTAAAATTCATATACGGTTGTTTGGCTTTACCACTGACACTTGTGATATCAGCAGTTCTTTTGTCTTTCCCTGCTGACCCTTTTGACAACAAAGAATGCCCATCAGCCAAACCACACTATCTATGAAGATCAACTAGAGCACCATATTCTACTTATAATACACGTTCTTGGACTTTCATGGTACCTTATGTGGGCGGGCTCACACCAGCATTCTTCCCGGGCCTGAAGTCCTCTCCCATTGGCTGTGTCCGTATTTTCTTTCCTATGCAGTTAAAAACCCCCTTGTAAAAGAAGCCCGTCACTTTTTCCATCAAAGAAAAGTGTAAAGAGTTCTACCAGCCTTAGCATAGTCCAGTGGATGCCTGAAATGGTGGATGAGATCTATATACTTGTTTATAGAGACCATCATATTGATGTCTCACAACAAATGGAACACTTGACGAACTACTGGAGGACAGAGAGAAACACATGCTAGCATCATTGGAAACCCAGACTTGAGAAATTTATGTCAAGGTCTGCCAGTTTATGACAAGACCTGCTAATATTATAATCTTGCCAGATATCTACTTCACCAACGTGTGCTTACAAGCTGATAGTTTGCAAAATATCTGGGAGGATCTCAATTTGATGTGGAACATCATTCACTAGCTTTCTTTTTCACATCAAGAAGATGTGATCTAAAAAAAATTAGTCCTGTACAAGGCTGCTAAATCTTCAAGAAACCCAACCCCACTAGAGTCATACATTAAGAATTAATTTTTGTTTGCTTTTGACTGAATGGCAAGTTTAGCTCTGAAGTCTGTGAACTACACTGGGTTCAGTGTCAACATTCCAATGATGATAAATTAGTCGCAGAGGGCAATATCCAAGGTGCTTATGTTCCTTTTCCTGGGTAAGGAGTATATTGGCACACGGACAAATTGTACACCAGCCCATCCTCAACATCTCAGTTCAGTGCCAATACATATAATTGTTCAATTATTAAGCATGAATTGAAGAAAAAGCTTAGTCTGGTTTAATAACTTACATTTACTGAGATTTATAGTTTCACATAGATTTTAATGAAAACTAGTAACGCCAGCTCTCAAATCATACCCACCGAAATAGGGTAGATTCTTTCCTGGCAAAACCTGTTTCTTGGTTACAGCAATTATAAGAAAAAATTAACAGTGCGATCTGCTTATTTCATATGTAACTGAGAGGTATATTTTATTCATAAAGTAAACTGAGCACATCATAAGAAAAATGGATCCTATGGCACTACATACATAGATCTTTCAGTTCTCGTTTTTGCAAAGACTATGAAGAAAGTGACTTAGACACCAACAAAAAAAATACGCAGTAATGCCAATTGTTACTAAAAGATAGATGACTGCACATATAAAGCTCTGTTAAATATGTTAAAAAGCCAATAACCCCCTAGAAAACCAACTATCATATTCTAATTCAGCTTCTGATGGAAGGTGGGACAGCACATCAAATTATGCCCAGTAAGATCAAATATGGCACCTGGATAAACTCATTGCGAGCCTAATCAGCCATGCATAAAAATCCTTCATATATATGCTTCTAGGTCTTTTGGAGTGGAGCAAGCCACGGTATCAAGAGACTGATATCTTGAGACTAGAATGAGCTGGATTCAGCTCCTTACGGGATTAAGTGATGCAGAATGTATAAAACTTGATGTAGTTTTGATATAAACTTAATTTCAAAGTTTAGAACTTCAGAAAAATAAGAGGTATATACAGCAAATTATGTCCTCCCATCACGTGTGAATTGCTAGTAGCTCATGTGTCCTGATCCCATAATTTTCTCATCTGTATTACAATTGACAGCTGCGCAATAGCAATCTGAAATAAATTTATGAGGATCATGACTGGTACAAATATGATAGTTTGACTCGAATGATTCTGGCCTTGGACTCGGATATCGCAGATTCATATTTGTCTATATTTTAGTGCATTCAGTAACAGGTCCGAGTATAAATAGCTTACTGGGAAAAGTCAATTCCACTTTAGCTCACTGATGACTTCTGTCTGTAATTGATTCCAACATCAGTATTAATGTACATGCATTGTTTCATTTCAAAGGCCATGTGTAATTGACATTGATTTTAGTACTATTTTACCAATTTCTGCTACAGAAATTCTTTAAAGCAATTAGTCACTGTTAAAAGAATTTTCTGTAACGACCTGCGTTAACTGATTTGTACTACGGAAATAAAACCTGTTTGCACTGTAAATTTAAAATTGTTATAAATACTGTAAATCCTATAAATGTCTTGATGCAATGAATGTCATCTTGCTAGTTAAAGTTTTTGAAGCCCTTGTGGTATGTCATTCTGAGGACCTTTTCATAATGGCACCCGAACAAGGACAACCTTTTGTTGTGAGCTTCCTGCACAGGAGGTTCAACCACAACTCTGCTATTAAAGCATCAATGTGACCATTGTGTTTTTCGTCGCCGCAGTCTTTTCTTATCAAGAGGATTTTATGTTCACATTATATATATATACGGTATATATATACAGTATATGTATATATATATATATATATATATATATATATATATATATATATATATATATATATATTTCATAGGTCCCAGCGCTTGGCCTTTGGCCAAAATTCTATATTCTCTTCTGAAAGAGGTCGTATCTGTACCTAACTGCCTGTTCTGTGAATAACCTTCAGTGCGCGGAAATTCTCGTTCAGTACTCTTACTCACTTTTAACTATATGTTCATGAATCAAAAATCACAAGCACTCACACACACATTATATATATATATATATATATATATATATATATATATATATATATATATATATATATATATATATATATATATATATATATATATATATATATAACAGCAGACACTTTGCTATCCGTGTAGACATCCCGGGATTATATATGTAATCAACGGATAGGTTTGCTTAAAAAGCAAATGGGTGTTACAGACTAAATACACACACAAAACAAAGCCACTACAACACCTTCTAAAAACATAACAAACATCTCACACGTCTCGAACTCTCGCCCTACCCGCGCAACAACTTCTCGCTGCTGGGAAGAAAGGGCGTTGGGTCGGGTATGATACATGAAACATACGCTACCGGGGTCTAAGCGATGTCAGGCAGGGCAGCCGATCGAGACTACAGGTCTACCCCAAAGCCAAATCAAAAGTCCTTCAAAAGAAGGCATCGTGCTTACCCCATACAAAAATGGGAAAAAAAGGACGTTAAAAGAAGAAGAAGAAAAAAAATATATATATATATATATATATATATATATATATATATATATATATATATATATATGTTTGTGTGTGCGTGTACGTATGTGCGTGCGAGCACGCTCGTGTTAGAATGAGCAGGAACCCTTCCCTTCAATTGGAATTTTTTTTTTTTATAAAAGTAAGAGAAAACCATTCTAAATGAATCCTAAAATAATGCAACAAAACTTCCGTTGCGGAAAAAAATTAGCTCCAAATGGAGTGGTAATTGAGGTTGGCGGAGAGACGAAGGGTGTTTGGTTAACAAGTTTGTCATGTTCAGGTATATACTTCCGGTCACCAGTGGCATTTTTTCCTTGGTGGCTTCTGTTCAAGATGAACCAACCCGAGAATTCCAGCAAAGAAATCATCCGGGTACGATTTAGATTTTTTATAAGTTAATAACCACAGAAGTTTTGTGCAGGTAACTGCAATGTCAACTTTGTGCCTTATGGAATTATCAACCTTCCAGCTTGATTCGTGACTCATCTCACAATCTCACAACTTTACACTTCCATCTGATGACCTTTCTTTGACATGGGTCTCTCTACTCAAAAAGAACTAAATTAAGCTAAGGGGAAAGGCGCGCCCTTTTCGAAGGAAATAAATTAACTAGCACAGTGAAGTGTTGAGCCTGGAATTATACCTTCAATACAGAGGTAGAAAAATTTATCGTGCCTTGAAGTGGGTTTTGCATGTCAATTGTGAATACTGAGGTAACCCACACAATACAAATCAATTAAGCTTCTTAGTACCGAGTAAATCTTTCCACATGGGTATGAAAAACTTTATTTTCCTTCTCTTCAAGACTCGATCCAAGAAAACTTTAAGTTTTTATTTGGTCATTTTGTGGACAAATTACTGTTTTAATCATTATCCCGTCTCACTCTTTGCCCCACTGTCAAAATTACATCAGACAAAATTCAAACCTTTAGTCTATTTAGATCATTTGCCTATCTAACGACCAGCCAGAAATCGCGTCTCAGTCAGCCTACCCCACACCTTGCATTGCCATTTGCATATGAAATCCTTCCCAGTTCTTTCTCACTTACTTTTTTCATCCTAATAAACCACCAGTTAGGAGGTGAAAGCTTAGACGAAGCTAAAATAACTTATTTGTAAACATTACAATCGAACATTCGTCGTTCCTTCCAAACCTACTTAGGAAAATGTCGAAAAAAAAAAAATGATGAATGAAGAACCATTAACACCCGGCCCTAACCGTCCACCGTCCGAGAGGCCCAACCCACAATATATTTTAGCGAGAAGCGTCAAGAGTTTTGAACCACTTCAAATCGGTGCTACTTTGGCTTGTTACCTACGTGTCATGAATCTACTTTGGTATATGCGATCTACAGTTTATCGCTAGAATATAATGGAAATTCTTTTAAATAATGTAATTACATTTTTCTATGTTATGTATGTTATGTTTTACTATGTAAATATCATTCGAAGAACTAACTGCCTTTTGTTCATGTTTTCACGTTCACCTCCGACGTGCTAGTATTTAACATGACGGAAGCTCCTAGGGCCGCCGTGGTTAGTACTAGCCCCTCGAGGATCAAAGTATTATATACACCCATTTCTGTATTGTGTGGTCGCCAAATAAATAAACGACATCTCCGTGTGTCCGTCTACCTTACATTTGCCACATGGTGATTTAATATTTGAATGGTGCAGATAGGTTTCCCTTGTAGATAAGAAGCCGAAGTAGCACTTTAAATCTCCAACTCCCTTTTTTCTGCCCAGGATAAATTTTATTTCATCAAAGAGCAACTCTAAAACCATCCGGCCACGCGCACTGAAACTATACTATGGATGAATGGCGGTTATATACAGTTTCAGAACTGTCATTGAGGCTACCAGGCTAGGCTGCTCGCATTTACAACCGAGTTAAGTCGACGGTTAAATTTGTTGTCTAGCATCACTGGATTATATTCCA
>NC_089766.1:40810620-40835620 GCF_040412425.1 Macrobrachium rosenbergii
CATGGTAATTCTAAGTAAAAGAATAAAGAGCAAAAACCAGAGAAAATAGGCAGAAAACAAAAAATGCTAAACAATAAACCTAAAAATAAAAATGAATACCTTCCAAATATTGCTTAATTCATTCAAAAATAAGCGGCGGTGCAGTACTTCTGAAAATAAGTAAAAACAGAGATATTATTTTTGTAATAAACTTTGGTCAATGTTATTAATGTGGGATATTGTGTCCGGACTGTAAGTTTTTTGTTCTACACACGCTCTCTCTCTCTCTCTCTCTCTCTCTCTCTCTCTCTCTCTCTCTCTCTCTCTCTCTCTCTCTCTCTCTAAAGGCCTAGATATCGTCGAGTTCTGTAACTGAATTCGAAATGCGTATCCTTTATGAACTGTTCATCAAGATGAGGACAGCAGCATTCATTAAATATGCTAAACCGGCACCACAACATTGGTCGTCGATATTGTTGACAAAGATATATGCAAGGGATTATCATAACTGACATTCAGACACATTCTCTCTATAAAGGACGCAAGGGCAATTTTATGTAAAAATCATGCAATGGTATTTACAATGCAAGAGAACTGTTTGCCATCAAATAATTTTACTGGCTCGGCGTTCGGATTTACTCCTATATTCTTACTTAAGGTAATACGCGTCCTTTTCACTGTCATAACTGGAATTCAATAATAAATGACTTGGAAATGAGAAAAAGCCTTCGCTGTTTTGAAATGAATTACATGAATGTATCGTAGAAGCGTCCCAGCTGTCAAATCATTCACTGCTCTATTCAAAAGAACTTGCTAAAAGTGTTTAGAACTCACTTTATTTTACATACATTAACAGAACCTATCTTTCCCATGTGGTTATTCTTTGTACCTCTAAACCGTAGGAAAGCGAAACCCGAAACCCCAACATGACCAGCCTCTTTGGGTCCTTAGACGACGAAGTGCAAAGAAAGCTACTTGTATATACTTTGGAGCGTAATCATAAGAAGGCAGCCAAAAATGTGAAATTAAATCAACAGTTCTTCTCTATACTACTTTCAATCTGAACACCTATGCTTCCTTTTTTATAATATTTCTGATGGGTCCTTTAGAATATAGAAATTTAGGCCCAAGGCCAAGCGGTGGGACCTATGAGGTCATTCAGCGCTGAAACGCAAATTGACAGTAAGAAGGTCTGAAAAGTGTAACAGGAAGAAGACCTCGTAGGTGCACTATGAAACAACTGTTAGAGAGGGTGGAAAGTCAGATGGAAGAAAGAGAATATGAACGTAGGTACAGTAAAAGGAATGAAAGAGGTTGCAGCTAGAGGCCGAAGGGAAGCTGCAAAGACCCTTAAGTAATGTCTACAGTGCACCACATGAGGTGTGCTGACGGCACTTACCCCCTACGGTGGATGTGTCTTTTCCCTTTAGTTCGTCAGCTGTTATTCCCCACCACATACATGGTGCTCTCGTGTCGAAGTCTGGCCCGTTCAAAAAAAAAAAAAAAAAAAAAAAAACTCCGCTGATGAGAAAAACAACCGAGGGGATTTAGGGTCAGAATCAGGAAGGTGCCGGAAAGAGCCTCGTCTTGTGGTCGAGGCTTCGAGTTCCTGAGTCATTCATCCATTGTCACCTGGGAAGGAGGCTGGAAGAGGCTTGCATCAGGGAATTCGGTGACTCCTTAGGAGGTCTCTTTCATTTCAATAAGCACTAATGGCCCCTAGCTGCAACCTCTTTCATTCCTTTCACTGTGCCTCCGTTCATATTTTCTTCTTCCACCTCACTTTCCACCCTCTTCTAACAATTGATTCATAGTGCAACTGCGAGGTTTTCCTCCTGTTACACCTTTCAAACCTTACTGTCATATTTCAGCACTGAATGACCCTTATAGGTCCCAGCGCTTGTCCTTTTCCCAAAATTTTATATTCTAATAAGAGACCCAAGTTTAAAGTTTTAAACATAATGGTCGCAATGGTCGCATGATGAATGTAGACTGGTGTCGCAACAGAATTCAGCAGTGTAACTAGAACTGAATCTAATCTAGAGATAGAATCCCAGGGAGTTTGTCCTTTTAGTTGTATTCATTTTACTATACTTTATATTAAATAATAATAATAATAATAATAATAATAATAATAATAATAATAATAATAATAATAATAATTAATAATTAAATTATTATTATTATTATTATTATTATTATTATTATTATTATTATTATTACTTTAAATATTAGGAAATAGAAATATTTGTCGATAATTTTCTCCTTTATTTCAACGGTTTTTATTAGTTATTTCGTTTAATATATTTCATCTCCAGCCCCCACTCTCTCTCTCTCTCTCTCTCTCTCTCTCTCTCTCTCTCTCTCTCTCTCTCTCTCAAAATGTTTCTCTCGAAAATCCATCATTAAGGAAACAGACACCAAGTATAAAACATTAAAACCCTAAGGAACCTTAACTCTTCTTCTACAGGATAATACCCAATCCTTATTCTTTCGCTTTTACGGCCCGAAGGCTTATTTACACCCTCCCATTTCACAAAACCATTCCAGTACGTGTACGGAACTGGAAATCTGGAGATGAATGTACAATAACACAAAGAGCTGAACGAAAATTGTTGCTGTTAAAATTGGAGGATGAATCCTTGTGCAGAAAAATTCCAGACCAGTAGCCACTAAGTTTAAATTCAAATTCAGGATTCAACAGCTTTAATTCGGACACAAATGGCCACAGACAAACATACATATAAACAAAGATAAAAAAAACTTCAAACTCTAAAAGGATGAAACTGAAAACAAGTATGAGAAATGATTATGAAAGAGAGGTAAAATTTATGATATGAATGAGATGTGGATTATGAAACTAGTGATTCTTCACACTAAAAGGACATACACACGTGTAGCATAGGAGAATAAAACATCATAAATATTCTTACATAAAGGAGCGCACCAAACGCAATAAGCATAAATAAGGCTTTTCCAGTGTTTACAAATAATTGAATTATACAATAAAACAGAAAATTTTTGTTCAATTTAGGCGACCTTCAAACATACATATTCAGCATTACTGTTCAAATAACAACGCGTTCGCTTTTCGATCTCCATCATCGTCTTTCATAAAGAATGAAAATTTTTAAAGTAAATTCCTACTTAAGAGAATGGTTCTCATTCACTCTTTTTACTCCATACTTATCAGCCATAATTTTGCTGTAATTTTACATTCTCTGTTACTGTCTACAGCATTTACATCGCCCAGCACGACCATCTTGCTTTTGTTCTTCATCCTAGCGAAATGCGGATTCAGGATCTTCTAAAACCGCTCCACTCACTGTTCATGACTTCACTCAACACTAACTATGACAAAATTTTCTCCAGCCACACTTAACTTTACTTTCAAAAATCCTTTGACTAACTTATGTGTGTCCTTTCAGCTACCCTCAGTTTTCCTGACACAGCAAGCGCTACCCATATTCATTCCCTGAATCCGTTACTCTTTTTTGTATATTAATTCTGTGCAGTGGATAACTTGTCTTTCGTCTCAGTTATTCCAGCCATATCCAGCACACACACTCCTCTGGCAAATCAAACCTACAGTTCTCTTTCGAACTACTTTCAAACCCAGCCACAATCACCAGACTTTTAGCCTTATTTAATTTTCCCCAGTTTTTTGCAAAGTGAATTCATTGGTTTGTCAGTGAAAACCCCTTTGTTTCCAGTCATAAAATGACCCACATCACACACACACACACACACACACACACACACACACACAGAAACTGTGGTGAGACTGACACTGTTTATACCCCCATTCTGAAAAGAACGGAAATATTCTTAGAAAATTATAATCTATTCCTCCTACCTGGGTAGAACGAATCTGAGAGGATGGCTGTGCCAGGTGATTTAATTGCAACAATGGTGACAGGGAGAGATTGGGTTTTTGGCAATTACAGAGTTTGAGAATGAACAGAATTTAGTAATAATGTATTCTGAAGGGTAACTCGTTGTTGGAAATGTATGGTTCCAAAAGAAAAATATTCATAAATAGACATAAAAATATGGCGGATAGAAGAGGCAGATTTGAATGATATTGGAGTGGCAGTGGTGAGTAGGAGTAAGCCAAGAATGCTTAAAAAAATACTTGGTGGGGATGCAAGGCCAGCAATCAAGATGAGGTTGAAGAATGACAAGACACCCAAACACTGGTATGTTTATAAGTGAAGTGGAAGGGTGATTTGGTGGACAAATAAGGTGTGTAAGATATGCCTCAAAGAGAGAAGGGCTCCAAAAAAAAAATAGTTGAGAGGATTAATTGTTTCTCTGTAAAGATGTTACAGGGGAATAAGAACTATAGAACCATAACATTACCAAAGCATGATGATGAAGGTGTAGGACAGGATTTTGATTGGGCAGTAAGACAGATACTAGAAGGACTGAGGATTTTGACTGGGTAGTTACTAGAAGGACTGAGGATTTTGACTGGGTAGTTACTAGAAGGACTGGGGATTTTGACTGGGTAGTAAGAAAGATACTAGAAGGACTGACAGCAGAAGAGCAGTATTCGTTCAGACAAGGAAGAAGGTGAGGGGACCAAGTGCATGATACCCTCTCAGCACATCTGGGACGCCTACATGATGAACGAACCCTGTCCCTGTCAAACTGCCTGGTCAGCGGTCAATGCGACTTTCCAAACAGCACTCTGGCTTCTGGCTCAAGTAAATCTCTCTCTCTCTCTCTCTCTCTCTCTCTCTCTCTCTCTCTCTCTCTCTCTCTCTCCTCAGTCTTGTATAACATGGGATTCTGAAATATTTTTGGTAATTCCACCAATGATGTTGGGGCTGTTCGACCTTCACATTTCCGGAACCATTAATAAAAAAAAATTAACGAGTGCACCTTTGCCTTTTCCACTCCCTTTGGAAAAAGAAAGATAGAGTGAACGCTTTAAAAATCAATAAATTGGAAAATGACTTTTAATCTACTGTTAATCTAAACGTACAATCATTTATATCTCTATTTGCGCATACATACAAGCTTTACCAGGTGTTTTCACGAGTTTATTTTCAGCACATCCTCTAGGTGCTGAAGGTTTTGCAAAACAAAATCACGGAACTGTTCATTAAACATCAATCTTCATTTTTTCTTTTAAAGATTTGCTGTTAATTTGGTAATGTGACTTTTTTTTTACCTTCGCCATTTTACATATATCTTTATTGTCATTCCAAGTGCATAATACTCATATTGGTGATCTCAAGGTGATGTCATTATTATTATTATTATTATTATTATTATTATTATTATTATTATTATTATTATTATTATTATATTCAGAAAATTAAACCTATTCATCTGGAACAAGCCCACTGGGCCCACTGACTTGGAGTTCAAGCTTCCAAAGAATATGGTGTTCATTGGAAGAAATAAGAGGAGGTAAAGGGAAATACAGAAAGAAGAGATCTCACTTATTAAAAAATTATAAATTAAAATATAGATAAAAATTGGATAACCCAAATCTGCCTGCATTATATGAACACAGTTCTCCAAACCTTTCTGATAATGGAATTCTTACAAATTGCGCGACTGTTGTAGATGGTTTTAAATTAAAAGTTCTACTGATCCAATCTCCGAGATAAGAAGTCAGTCAAGGTTCAGTGACATGAAAAGTTTACAGAAAATATGCAGGTAACTTTCTCTAGCCATATATAACATGTATATATTCAAATGAATAAGTATACATAGCTGGTCTATTTTTCTTTGATTTGGGGAGCATATTCATCGCCAAGAGGTCTGGAGGTGTATGCGAGTAAAGGGAACACCGGAGAAGTATGTGAGGTTGGGCCAAGATATGTATGAAGGAGCAAAAACACAGGTCAGAAACAGTGTTGGGTTAACTGAATGGATACCAGTAAGGGTTGGTTTACATCAGGGATCTGCTTTAAGTCCATATCTTTTTGACTTAACAATGGATGTCATATCTCAAGGAATAAGGGATCAATCCCCCTGGTGCATGTTGTTTGCTGATGACATCGTGTTATGCAGCACCAACAGAGGAGTAGTGGAGTCAAAACTAGAGCTACGGAGGGAGGTACTGGAAGACAGAGGATTAAAGATCAGTAGGAACAAGACTGAATACCTAAGTTTTAATGAAGACCAAGACTCCGAAATTAACAAGGAAGGGACACGGTTGATGATGGAAATTTGGATGTAGAAATAACACACAGAGTGCAGGATTGATGGAAAAAATGGAGAAAGATGTCAGGTGTCTTGTGCGACCGCAGAATCAACATAAAGGTTAAAGGAAGAGTTTACATGACAGTAGTGAGACCAGCTTTGAAGTATGGAGCAGGAACATATCCGGGCAAGAGAGTGCAGGAGAAGAAATTGGATGCTGTAGAGATGAAAATGCTCAGGTGGATGTGTGGAATAACAAAAACGGACAGGATAAAAAAATGAAAGAATAAGAGGAACCACTAAAATCGTAGAACTATCAAAGAAGGCCCGGGAAAGAAGACTGCAGTGGTACGGCCATGTGATGAGAAGGGATGAGACATATGTAGGAAGGAGAGTGATGCAGATGGAGGTGCCTCCTGGTGGGAGAGCGAGAGGAAGACCAAAGCGAAGGTGGATGGATGTAGTTAGAGAAGAAGACCCGAGAGACAAACAATTGTCAGGGGACGATGTGTCTGACCGAGCCACGTGGAGGAATGCTGTCAGAAACATCGACCCCGCATACAAGTGGGAAAAGATGCAGAGAAAGAAGAAAAATCATCGCCTCGTTTTTCTAACTATGCTACTGATACCTCTTAATGTACATTCACTCATTCCAGATTTAGTACTAAACTTATATTGCTATTTTAGCCATAGAATCTACCAATTAGTAGCTTGCCATAGTTTTTGAAGATTGCGACAAAATTTCCCATGAAAATACCACTCGCATAATTTACCATCCACTCGTTCAATGTTCGAAATCCTTTCATAATTTTATCCAACCCTGATGAAGCGACTCGGTCGTCTGGAGCTGATCGCTCGAACTGAAGTTTGTTTTTTACCAAAAGAAAAAGTTCCCGAAAAGGTGAGCTCTGTCAAGGGCCTGTCACATTCAGACCGAGGTATTCCGAAACTCATTTTTATGCATCAAACCTTTTGTTGAGAGATTTCCTCCAGGACTTCCGAATGGGGAAAAGGGTTCCCTGGGCTCTCTCCTTCTCATCTCTAAGCAGTGGAGGCATCTTTGAGCCTCCCTATGAACGGAGTATTGAGGAAAGTATTTTGTTGATCCTCCTTATAAAGATATAGAAATATGGAAAAATCCATAATACTGTAGAGATTTGAACAAATATAAACTTGTTACAACAATATTATTATAAAATTGTTTCACTCATACTGTATATCAGTAACAATTTTTCTGAAAATTGTTAAAGAAATATTTTGTTTGTCTAATGCAGAAAAACTTTATAGGAATAAAACAGTTACGCATTGAATAGGTTAAAAATAATTCATTTGAGCTGATTCCAGCAAGAAGCAAAGGAACAGGCAACAGGAGGGGTGATTGGTTAAAATAATGCAAAGCTGAAAATAGGACTGGTTTTTATTCCTAAAGACAAAACGACTAACCACAGCGAATAATGGATGACTGCACTGAGAAGAACCGAAGAAACAATAGACCTCAGAACCTGAGAAGCAAAGGAATAGAATAGAATGGAATAGGCAATTTAAGCCAAAAGCCAAGCGCTGGGACCTAAGAGGTCATTCAGCGCTGAAAAGAAAATTGAAAGTAAAAGTAACAAAGGTGTAACAGGAGGAAAACATGGCAGTTGCGCCAAGAAACAACTGTTGGAAGAGGGTGGAAAGTAAGGTGGAAGAAAGACGATGAAATGAGGGAGAAGCAACAGAAAAACTCTGAAAACATAAAAAAGTCTTTCGTGAGTGCGCATGTCAATAGAGCCTTGAATCACACACAGCACATCGTCAAGAGACGCACACAACGAACTGGACAGAATTCGCCTACTGTTGACAAACAACGACTATGCAGACCAAATCATCGAAACTGCAATAAAAAAGAAAATGGATGAATTTTACCAACCCAACATGACCACGAAAAAGAAGACTGATTATATACCATTGTCTATATTTTGGGTCTGCTTACAAGGAGGAATGCCGTGCGCTATGTGGGATAGTAAACAGAGGCATAAACCCAAAAGCCCCTTACCACAAATAAGCCTCACAACATATAGTAAGCCGAACCTTGTAGCAACCCTATAAGTGGGTCCTGATAATGAAGAACAGCACCGCTCCGGGGGGACTGAAGGAGATGTGCACGAACGTAGTTTACAAATTCATTTGTCCAGAGGAGATGTGTAAATCTCACAACCAAAACTACATCGGGCACACTACAATGACCCTTCGGAGACGCATGCTGGCTCACAGAAATCAAGGGGCCATTCATCAACAGTATACAGATGCTCATGACAGGAAGCCATCTCTACATGAGCTGACAAAAGCCACCCAGGTCGTACACAGAGAGGATAACTATGGTCGCCTCTTAACAGCCGAAGCCGTAAGCATTGCTATCTAGAAACCGACCCTGACTATTCAACAAGAGTCGGATCATATACTCCCCTCCAGCAGGAGAAGGAATGCAAGACCCAACAGGGACCAGGCAGCACACCCACAACCACGGACACACAGCGTCCCTTAGGGGATACGAGAGCGCCCAGCAAAGGCCAAGTAATATGCTTGCTAAAGTCACTGAGGCCCCGCCCAACATGGACCTCCAGCCGTTAATCAACACAGAGCCCTTGGGCACACACGTACACACAAATTCAATATTTTACACCTTTATGTATAAACAGATATTTGTTTATTTGTACCTTTTGCATATGTTATAAATTTTATTTATTTTTGTACCTTATTTTCCGTGCTTGCAAACTAGCATTTAAGACTTTACTAAATTTTAGACACAAATTTTAGGAAACACTAGCACATGGTATTATGTTTTGAATATTTATTTAACCACGTGTAAACTTTCACTTTCGTACTTATACATGTTCTCTGCACGGTTGAGCTATATCAGGTTAACCGATTTGTTTACCAAAATTCAAGCGATCTGCGCACTACGTCACGAGTCCTTCAGTACAGTGGGTTGCCAGTTTCCTGCAGCGAGTTGCCAGTTTCCTTTTTCATATATATACATATACAGTACATGCATATATGTACGTATGTATGTATGCATATATGTGTATGTATGTATGTATATGTATATATATATATATATATATATATATATATATATATATATATACATACATACACATACATACATACATACAAACATACATACGTACATACATACAATTTATTTTATCTTAGTTCATGAAAAGGGTATTAAAACTAGATATAACTTTGAAATAAAACTTTATCCACTAACAACATTATTGAGTAAAATCAAAGACATATTTCTGAACTTTAAAAACAGTGCATATTACTCTAATCGGAAAATAATCTACTCTTACTTACAAAATTATCTTAGTTCATGAAAAGGGTCTGAAAACTAGATATAACTTAGAAATATAACTTTATCAACTAACATTATTGAGTAAAAACATCAAAGCCATGTTTCTGAACTTTAAAAACAGTGCATATTACTCTAGTAGAAAAATTAACTAATTCTTACAAAATAATTTATTTTTTAATCTTATTGAGCTTATTTTCCATTTTATTGCATAATTTATTTTTCTTTCTTTCTTTCTATGTCAATCTTTTTATTCAGATATCTTATTCTAAAAAATACACATAGCTTGGCAAAAAAATAAATTACATCATCTGGGAGATGAAAGTCCATTGAATTAATTTTAGATTCATTTATGGCTAATTTCATTTCCGAGGCTAGCGTTTTTATATAATGTTTTCCCTCCCAAAGACTTTCGCCATGAATGCCTTTGAAAACCTCTCTCATGAAACTTAAGTGTGAAAAAAAGGCCTCAGACGGTAAATGCAGCTGACTTCTGTTAATCTTTTTAACCCAGGAATTTTAGTCACTTTGACTGGCAGCCGCTTTGTGACCTAAATGCGGATACTTCATCGAAAATTTGTTCACTATGTAGCCCCCTATATGTCGCAAACTTTCTTCCTCTAGGACATCAGGTATCAATTTTGTGTTATTCGGGTCTGCTGTCAAATCATCCATGTCGTCACCTAAATTGTTTGCAATATCAGTTTCACATTCTATATCTAATTCCGAATTTTTGAAAATATGGCTAGTTAGGCAAATCTCTAATGCAAGCTCGCGGTCATTATAATTTCTCACATTGTTTGTTGCATTCGTTAATGCTAACTCATTTGTTAAGCAATCGCTATTTTCATGCTCTTTATTTATGTTTGTGTTATTGCTGATTAGGGCAACATTTTTTCCCAGAAGCAGCTTTCTCATTCTATATTTATAGCTTACAGCACCGGGATGATCATGAGGTCCACTCATCTGTCTGCAACATCCAAAAAAATGCTCTAATACGTCCTGGTTTAGCCTTCTAGTCAATATATATGCAACACCATAATCACTGGCTAACATCTCGTATAGGCCCATAAGTGAATGACGTGATAAAATGACTCCCTTTTGAAAACTATAAAGACTGCTTGACCTTGCGTTGCATACTCGCATTTTTGTCATGACATCAGTGACTTTACACAAAAAGATTTTTCTGGTTTTTTAAGTCAGTTCCATAAGCATTTCGTGATTTAACGTCTCCTATCATATTAGATGAATTCATAAGATCGAACCAATGGTTAACAGTTCCATAAGCATTTCGTGATTTAACGTCTCCTATCATATTAGATGAATTCATAAGATCGAACCAATGGTTAACAGTTCCATAAGCATTTCGTGATTTAACGTCTCCTATCATATTAGATGAATTCATAAGATCGAACCAATCGTTAACCATTGAAATGAATTCTGCAGTATCCTTCCAGTTTTTGCTTTCTAGCAGTCCTCTCTCTCCTAAATGCTACTCAACAGACTTAGCACAGCTGTTTGACATCAGCTGCACAGCATAGCCTACTTAACTCGCTGAAGGTCAGTGTTTTGTAGGTTTAGATGAATTTCACTGATCTTATAATCTAGACCAGTGGTTCTCAACCTCTGTGTGAGTATTACGTCAGCATTTCCAGGGGGAGGCAGAACCAGAAAATCAAAAATTCGTTCCTTCTTCAAAACAAAATTTTCTTAACAAGTGATTTCTAATATTCAGAAGTTTATTATATGCATCCGACATCTGCAAATAAGAATATTTCCCCTATTGTCTACACTCTATTTTGACTTGAGACTTACCATTATTTTGTAAATTTATTTACCTCCCTCCCTGTCCCAAACTGCTTCTCATTATTTTTTTTATTTTCCTTAAATCTGGGAGGATCATACTCATAGATGCAATCACAGGATACCAGCATTCTAAGAGGGGGCTGCCTAATAATTATTCCACTGATCAACATTTCTGTGTAGTAAGATTTATCAAAATCATAAAAGATCAGGTTGTCTCCTTTAAAACAAAACCCTTAAACCCCTAATCATTATCATATGAACATCTGCAAATAAGAATATTTCCATTGTGACACGGATTTTTGATTGACACACGTCTTTATTGTCCATTCCCAAAATGCTATCATTATTTTACATGCTGTTTCATGCACGATTGCATGCAGGATTTCTTCTTCTTCTTCTTTTTCCCATCAACATTTAACGTGATTTATTCAAAATTTTTGTATTTACCAATTAAACCCCTAATCATTATCACCTGAACCTTTCCATGAGGTTTACTAGTTTTCCCTTATTAACTATGCTGTTTTGGGATGATTTCATCAAATGATATTACAGCAAGCCCCTCTTTTACAGTCAAAGTTTCAGCTTTAGTTTTCATCAAAGACAAAACTGACGTTAATACACCTGTGTTCGCAAGGAAAATTTCTAGCTCTCTCATTGAGGGTGCTTGTTGAAGGCAAAGGAAACCCTTTGATATCCCGCAAATAACTATAGCATTTTGGACTTATACTTCTTAAGGTAAAAGCAGACGATATGTTATCTACTGTCCAATGCTTGGATTTCTTTTTATTTAAAAGTGCATCTATCTGAGTCATACTGAAAAGTGGTTTTAAAATATCTTTTATCTGAACTTTAATATTAATGTCATTCCTTTCCTTGAGATGTTGCACTTGGGCTTGCAAAGATTTGATTTCTGCCTCCAGTATCTGTATTTTTTTCTTTTAACTGTGAAATTTCCCTTTTACATAAGTCGTGTGACAATGCAAAATTATCGTCTTCGATGCTATTGCTAACAGGCATACCTCCTACGGTTTCTAAATGAGTTACCAAAATATTTTCTTGAATTGCAGCTGGGCTCTCTCTGTTTCAACAGTACTTGGTCTGCCTACTGATGTATATATATATATATATATATATATATATATATATATATATATATATATATATATATATATATATATATATATATATATATATATATATATATATATATATATATATATATATATATATATATATATATATATATATATATATATATATATATATATATATATATAGAGAGAGAGAGAGAGAGAGAGAGAGAGAGAGAGAGAGAGAGAGAGAATGTGACTGTGCGCAATATATACAAATAGGTATGCACATGTAAGCAGGACTTTTTAACGACACAGCAGGACTTACCTTGGGTGTAAAGATTCAATGATGGTACTACATGTGCTTTCAGCAGCCTTTTGTTTCTTGGGCTTTCAATACCAAGCAATCGAGACTTCATGTCATCGCTATAGTCTTCTGCAGTAAAATGGGCTGAACAGACGAGTGCATTGTTGGTAGTGACCTTATCATCACGACGGCAGGCATTTATCCATTTCTTCCTAAATTCGTCGTCTCTTGGGAATCTAAAAAATCGGACATCTGAACGATTTCTGCTATTATTAAAGCATCCGTAAACTGCACAATTACGAGGCATAATTCCCACAAAACTCCTTCCCTGTATGTTCTTGGACGTTTGTCTGGTGCTCTGATTTACAACTGACTGAAAGTCCATACTAAGGGAGGGTGTTTTGAAGGGAAAATTAGTGTGAGTACGTTAATGTGCTTATGGCCTGTGCCCCGAGGTCAAATAAAGAAATCCCAGGTGCATAGGCCCAGTGTTAGCCTCAAGAAATGATCTTCAACTTCACTGACAAACAAGAACATTCTGCCTGATTCGTACTCTGTATCTCCTCCTTTCCCTCCCCGTCTAACGCGTGACGTCACGCCGTCGACTTTCAGACAGGTACCCTGCGCGTCGGCTAACCTGATATAGCTCAACCGTGGCTGGAAAGGTGTAACGGGAGGAAAACCTCTTAGTTGCACTACGAAATAAGTGTTAGGAGAGGATGGAAAGTAAGACCGAAGGATGAGAATATGAATCGAAGTACAGTAAAAGGAATGAAAGGGGTTCCTGCTAGAGGCCGAAGGGACGCTGCAAAGAATCTTATGTAATACCTACAGCGCAGCGCGTGAGGTGCACTGACGCCACTACTCACCTACGGGGTATTTTGGATATGTGGAAATTTTAAGTAAAGTAATAATGTTATATCTTGAGATATATGGATTTGTGACAACTTGGCTTTCCTTCCTTTCGGGGATGTCTTGGATGGAAGCTGAGTCTTGTTGTTAATTTGCTCTGTTCTGTTCTCTCTCCTCCTGTTCAAGTGAAAGACTTCCTCGCTGTTGCTGTCATTAGCCTCAGTTACTCTTGAAGTGTTGGCTGATGGTGACTGCCATGATTTATTGACCGATTAACGAATTCTGCAACACTTCTTTTTTATAATGCTTTTCGAATATTGCTAGTTTTAACTTCGGGCGTGGTATAAAAGTCATAAACATGAAGTTATTCTAGAAAAACTTCCATACTGCAGTTTAGGTAAACTACTAAAAATAATCGATATTTGCAAAAGCGCTACCGAAGATTTAAGTCCACTATCTGATTGTGGCTGCATAAGCTGTGACTCGATTCACTTCGGTGGAAAAGGAATAAAAGTTAATTTCATAAGCGATAAAAGAAATCCCAGGCTTTAACGTCAAATCACAAAAGTATCCTTTTTCCTAGAATACAAGCGCTAGAGGAAAAAGAAGCATGTGTCATACACTAGTCATTCTTTTAAATAAATTAAATGCGTGAACGGGTGGAAAAGAATTTTATTGACATATTAATCTTTCCAGATGAAATCATATACTTTCATTCCCTGATGAACAGCATCGTCTCAAATACCCGTTTTTCAAAAAAAGTGAAAAAATGAGAGGAAATGTATCACTTGGAATAACTGAACCTTCCAGTACCGATGTTGACTCTTCCAGCTAAGACCAGACAACATCGGAACCTGGCGTTTCCGGAGAAATAACTTCTTCGCATTGACAATCTTCCCAGAATTTCCTCAGCCAACTAAATGCAAAAGGTCAATATTGAGGACGCCATTAGAGGGGATCTCAATGGCTGTTCACCATGCAAGAGCGCATTACATATTGACAGGAAGCAGTTTTGTAAATCACTTTTTCCCAAGACGGTCACGTGACCCTGCATACCAGATGGCCCGGAATTTCTTCTTCCTTTCTCATTCATTCCATGGTTGGGACTATTAGGATGTCCTCTTAATTTCTTGCTTTTGGATTTAAAAAAAAAAAAAAACCAAAAAAAAAAAACTGACGATTTACATTGAAATGAAACAGGTTTATTTTGATCAAATAGACGAAAAAAAAAATATTTTTTATATTTTAAAAATATTTTAATTACTTTTTTTAAATATGTGACATATTTACACATACAGGAAAGTCATTTTATTAATGATCAATTAACATTATATTTAAAAAGCAATCCTTGACACTTATTTCAAAGGGAACAGGAACTATAATACAAGATAAAATCTAAAAGATCTTTAACAAAAACAGAGAAATTGTTTATGTTTCTTTCTTGGTTCCCGATTACCAATATGATTTGACGTAGTTCAGCAACATTTCAATTTATTAGATTTAATTCCCGTTGTTAGAGTAAATTACTAAGGGTAACTATCTTAATGAATTTTTGCCATTAAAATAGCCTACAACCGTTAACTCAATGACTAAATTCGTGTAAAATAATAATGAAAAATAATACCACAACTCCCAGAGTTTAATTTAAATATTAAACCGATGATAACTCTCCAGTATTCAAAGCATTCCTCTCTCATATCACCAACAGACCCAGCTAACTTCCCTCTAAAAATGAGCGCAGCTGAAACCCCTGGATGTGATGAACTGAAAGGGCGAAAGGTGAGGTCAGAGCTAATCAAGCATCCTTGATTTCACAGGGAAAAGTCAACAGGTGGCAACCCACCTGGCGTCACATCAGAAAGAGATCAATTGAATTCACTGAAATTGTTCATTCATTAATGAATGCTATTCGATGCAGCGTTAAAGTAATAGGATTCTCTGGTGGGAGGGATTAAATTCTCTTGGCCTCTGATGTTGCAAAAGCGTTGGGGTATCAGTGGCTTTTGCAAACGGAATTAATTTCTGTCAACATAAGAGAAATATCACCAACCCCAGACCCTCTACACTTCCCCCCATTCCCTCTCCCTCACTCTGTTTTTGCCTTCTTCCCTGTCAGTGCTAACAGGTGAAGAGTGCAGCCAATATGTATCATATTAACTCAGACACACACACACACACACACACACCATGTTTGTGCTCTATAAAATCAGGTTAATAATAAACTTTTTCTAAGAAGTATTTTCCAGAATCATCTTCAGAATATTGGTAAAGGCTTAAACAATATGCTTGGATGAATCAGGACACTTAGTAACCACAGATACGCTGACTTGATAATATAGTGTCTACTATATACTAACTAATATTTTGCTTGCAAATGGTAAAGTAAAATATTATATATTTACTCCGCATTTATTTTTCACCATTTCTTTCATGTTTTCATAATTTCATGACCAAAAATGGAACAAGAACCTAAAAAATGGATGGGACACATTCAACTAACTAGTGGACTATCGACAAACTTGACAAAATAGTCACTATGACAAAACAGTCACTAGAAAATTGGTAAAGTTCCCCCAGCAGGGACACTGAAACAACTGTCCTAAAGATAAAGTGACAAAACAGTCAATGGAATATGGCTCAAGTCCCAAAGACAAGAAACTCGACCAAAAAATGTCCTAAACAAAAAGTTAATAAAACTCTCTATGGAAAATATATCATTGCTGATGAACACTATGTGTAGGTGTATGAAACGTCCCATGTTGCAGAAGTTTTTCTCAGAGAGACTAATCCATACTCTTCAGCAGCTCAATTATGAATGTGGCAGTGACCACAATTTTTTTTTAGTCAACCCCCTTTTGGTAAAAGTTTTTTTTTTCAAAATACACCTTTTCCTTTTTGAGAGGATGCACCTCAACCGTAGAACCTTCCGGTTTTCTGAAAGTCTTTCAGGATGATGTTTGCTAGCCCCAGTCTCTCTTCTTTTTCTTCAGCTTCCCCCCCCCCCACTGACGCCATCACCCATTCACTGCTAAAACAGCTGGTCAGTGATAGGCCAGGATCGAACCACAGACCTTGCTAATGTGACCTCAGCTCTACACAACTATCTCAGCTATCTCATATGATATATATATATATATATACATATATATATATATATATATATATATATATATATATATATATATATATATATATATATATATATATATATATATATATATATATATATATATATATATATATATATATATATATATATATATATATATATATATATATATATGATTACTAAATTTAGTTACACCCGGATGAAGGTGTTGAAGAATTTTTTTTAGGATATTCAAGCTTTTATATTTTTCCTGGTCAGGTTAAAAGGTGTCTTGCTATAAATTCTAAACAAGACTTTTCCTCTTTGCCTTTTACTATTTTGCATTATTTGTTTAATAATCTCTTATATATATCATCTGATTCTTATATCATAAATGTATGTGGTTATTGCCTGATCACAACATAGCCTTATTTTATAAGTGATCTTAAAATTTATTTGCCATCTCCTTCAATATCGGCTGTTGAAGGTTCTGAAGTTTTTCAAACAATAGAGATCAGAAGATTTTTAGAAGGAAAAGAAATATTGGAGGGTGTGACACTCTTAATATATATCTGGAAAAGCACAATAATTATGCCACTAAAATTCCAGGTACGTTTGAAAAAATAAATTTTTCATTTTCTCAACTTTCAAATTTTTACTTTTCCTGACAAAAGCTAAATCTTTTTATTTTTGTTGGCGAGTGGTTTTTTTCCTGTTCTTTTTTTTAAGCACATTGTTTGTGGAATTCTTTTGAAGCAGTCAGACTCTGTTCACTTCGGAGAGTGTTTTTCCACACTTCCCTTTTAATAGATTTTTTTAATAATTTCAGGATAGCTTATGTCTCAGTTTATGGATATTTCTAATTTAATGTATATTAATGTAAACATCAACCTACTTTCATAAAATGTGAAGTGTTATTGCATAGCATAGTAGAATTCAGACTGCCAATCCAGGGCTGTTGATTGATCATAATGGAAAGAAAAGAATTACCCAGATTCCTCCTGAATGTCAAAGATTCAAAGGAAGCAGAAATGCAAATAATCTTGGGTATTGATGGTAAAAAGGCTTTCATTTTTCTTTCTGCCTTTCTTCGCTTCTCTTAAGAGCTCTAAAGGCTTAGAATTAACGGATTAAGAGTGAAGTCTCTTTTCTTTGCTAAATTGCCAACTAATTGGTTTCCGTTATTTATATGCTTTTATACAGGGACCAATTTGCCCAAGCCTTCAGAAGCCTTCAAAAAGAAGAAAAGAAAGTGGAGAGAGAGAGAGAGAGAGAGAGAGAGAGAGGGGAAGAGAAGAAAGGACTAACACCGTCGAAAGTAATAGACATTCCTGTTAAAGGATGAAGCTTCTAATGTTCTGGAAAAACAGAATCAGGCAGAGAATTCAAAGATCGTGGTCGAAGGGAAAGCAAATCACTGAATTGGAAGACGTTGATTTCTATTGAATAAAAAAAAGGGGGGCGATGAATTTGAATAGTAGATTTCATATAGATCATCCGGGAATCAGAAATGTGCATCAGAGTGAGAGTGCGTCTGCTTCAATTCAGGTAAATCGAAGTAATTAGGACAAATGTAAATATGAACGACTGAGCTTCAGTAGATATTTTGCTTCATGATTGCGTGTGAGGTTAAGTGCTTGACTGACGCCTCTCCAATCCAGGTTCGACCCTTACTTAATTTCCTGTAATTACTACTACTGATTAATAAATCTCATATTTTTTGAGACATAAGTTAGTTACCCATTGCTACTACTTTCTGGTAGTGTAAAAAGACTTATTTTTATTTAGTTTTGAAATTTTCTAATAAGATTAATATCACTAAATGGTTTACGAATGTTTTCCCAACTCGTTACCTCCTCCCGTTTGTTTGTGTTTAGAAAGAGGCTGAAAGTGATAAAATGATCCTGTCAATAACTTGGCTGGCTGGTCAGTGAATAAAGTTCATAGTCTATTTTTTCTGAATTAAAGCAACCTCAAAAACAATCATCACAGTAATCTATAAAACATATACATACACATATACACTCTCTTCTTACCTCCCCCTTCTCTCCCCTCCCCCCACCCATTCAATTCAATTTCAATAGAACTTGGTACACGGCAAGGTTTAATGTTCTGCCTTGTGCATATTTTATCAAAGATACCTAGATGGTACGTTATAGATTGCTTTTTTACCCGAAAGCAACAAACTTATTTTATTCCTGAATAAATAAAATCATGGCCATAATGCAAAAGCGTGTTATGTAATGCCCGAGATTTTGTGTTGAGAAATCAACCAACTCAATGAGTCTCCCTTCAGCGCCTCCAAGAGATGTCGTCACCCATGGAAGTATTTAAAATTTGCACTGGCAATAGTAAAGAGTTTTTAGAAATTTGTTTTCTTTTGCGATCATCCATTTGTGAATCTTCGATATTTGTATAACAATCAAAGCTTTTACCAAGAAGCGTTACAACAAAGCTAATTGTCAATATGGGTCCTGGACGTTTGACATTTGGAAATGACTCTACTCGTTTTCACCTCCGTCCGGGATAAGGCTGACGTAGCTCACATATTTGGTCATTCGAATTTTAAAATAAATCATTTTCCAAAACAGACGGAACAGAAATTTCACTCATTTTGACGTCAAAGTACCAAGAGAAAGTCAGCCAAAAATTGTTTTGGAAAAAATAAGTGTGCAATCAATGAGAATAATTAATGAGTTGATGTACTAAAAATGTTCTCTTCATAAAAAATAAACAAATATCCAGGCGCGCACATACAAGCACCACTGCCAGATGGAGCTGATAGTGCCCATCAGCTCCAAGAAATATTAAACAGCACATATAAAAGGCACCACTGAGCCCTATAAAGAGCGTGAATGGAATACCAACAAGGACCGTTGAAAAACGTACGAAGGAATGGAGGTGGAAAGTTCCAGCGCTAAACCGAAGAGAGGAAGTTCATAAAAATGAATAATTCATTGGCCTTGAGCTAAAAATGCCAGAATATCACAACTAAATAATAAAATTGGGAACAATATGAGCAAAATCTTTCCAAAAAGCTCACCTCTGATTAAATCTTAACATAATTCGGTAATTATAAAATAACAGACCCTTCAGGCAAAGGTCATATAAAAATCAGGACGCCAGTAAAATAAATGTATATATATGGATATATATAATATACAGTATATATATATATATATATATATATATATATATATATATATATATATATATATATATATATATATATATATATATATATATATATATATATATTTATATATATATAAATATATAATGCAAATTTGATTCCAAAATATATAGTGGATCTATATATTTAAGGACTACTAGATAGCATCCAAAATATAAAAATCTTTTGTTCCACTTTTTGTTTCATTTATATAATTTCATATTTACTTCGTCATTGTAATTTATAAAATTTCAACAAAGACTTTATTCACATATATATATATATATATATATATATATATATATATTATATATATATATATATATATATATATATATATATATATATATATATATATAAATATATATATATATAAGTATATATATATAGTATATATAAACATATATAAATATAACCTATAACTATATATATATATATATACCATTACATATAGTCAATTATATAATAAAAAACAATTAATAATTTTTGAATAAAGTCAGCTGTGTCATTTTTTTGGAACGTGTGTGTTTCCTCCTCCTGACATTTCGACTTGTTGTAAATTTAATTTTCAATGAGGGTTTGGATCCTGACAAAAAGGCACGTGGGATGCTTAAATGCTTCTCATCCGAGCTGTAACGGCCCATCAAGGCGCTGTCTCTGGACTGAGTCAGTCATTTCTGGACCATTAACATTGTGAGGGCTCACTTATTTTGGGATTAATGGTCACTGGATTACGAGATCTTTTACTTCAGTTGAGCATGCTGACTGATCTCCTTTGAGAGATTGATTCTTCCCAGTTTGAAGAGAGGTTCAGTTATTTTGCCATGGGGACCTCTCTAAAAACTGGTAAGGTGAGATTACCTCTCGGACGGCCGTATTTTGATTGTCTTGCAGACGTTAAAGTGATTCTTTCTTCAGTCTGCGCCCTCTTTGGCCCAGTTATTTTCATCCAAGGGGACCTATTTACGTTTGGTAAGGTCTCATCATAGTATATATATTCCCAAATAATATATATATGATTGAAGGCTGTAATATATACTATACTGTTTATAGCTATTATATAAACAGTTTATTTTTTACATATAACATACCAGATAAATATTTAGTGTGTAATATAGTTAGATTATTATGACTTTTCGATATTCTATTATATATATATATATATATGTATATTGCATAGTCTGTCTTAATTTGGTATATATATATGTATATTATTATGTTTTCATATGTATTTTTTTTGTATTTATATTAATGTATTTTGTAAGATATAATCAGTGGTCATTTCTTTCTAAAAAAAATCAACCAATTAAATATTAAAATTTATTTTTCAGTTTTATTTATCCTCCTATTCCATATATATTTTGTTCTTCTATTCCACCTTATTGTTTTCAATGTTGGTATTAGTATTTATTTGTATTTTAAGAGACTTGTGTGTTTCATATGGGTCCTGGACATATATATATATATATATATATATATATATATATATATATATATATATATATATATATATATATATATATATATATATATATATATATATATATATATATATATATGTATATATATACATAATATGTATATCTTCATAAAAAGATCAGCAGTTCTTTTAAGCTGGCAGAAAGGTGTTCTATCCTCGGTATGTAGCTGAAAAAACAATTGTTCAATCAATTCAAGAAGTCTTATTTTTGTTTCCAAAACATCTCTAAACCTTCACTGTTCTATCACTAGAGGAGGCTCAGTAAAAGAGGCAAGACAAGAACGGGGGAAGACCAGATGTGCCAATCACTTGCATTGGAAACTTACCTAACTTTTTGCCTACAAACAAGATGACACAACAGGGGAAAATGCCTAGAGTCTCTAATACTGAAAACTTAACAGATTCATATGGACAAAGTGACGATGGAAAATGGCTTAATTACTCCAGACTTGGACACAAACAACAAGTGTCCTACAGACAAAGTGACAAAATATTCAATGGAAAATGACTCAAGTTCCCATAGACTGGGCCACAAGTGTCCCAGAAACAAGGTGACAGAACAGTCAGTTGAAAATGGATCAAGTCCCCTAGATTGGGACGTTCAACCAACAAGCGTCCTGAGAGTATCTGGCAAAACGGTCAGTGGGATCAGATCAATTCCCAAAATTGTGACAATTAATTAACAAGCCCCTACAGCCAGGGGAAAGCAGTATGTGGAAAATGGAATCAAAGCACATAATTTGGAACACGCAACCAACAAGTGCCCTATGAGCAAGGAGATAAACAGTAAACAGATTGGTGCACTTACCCAACGAGTGGCCAGTAGACAAGGTGACAGAACACTCAATGGAAAGTGACTGAGGTTCCCAGCCATTAAAGACCCAAGCGTTGAGTGTATGGCCACTAATGTCCCTGGCGTAGTCAAGTACTCCCATAAGAAGGCTGATTTGGTAATTTCAAGCATTTTCTGGGTTTGTATTTATTTTTTGAGTCTTATTTTGTCTGCACCCCCAGATAATTTGATTTTCAATGTCCCTCTTGGTAAAAAGTTTTATGTCAATTACCCCCAGAAAAAATTTTCAACTTCGTCTTTCAAAACTTGGTGCAATTAAAAGTTTCAAAAATAATTTAACTACTATCTGTCAAAAATAGCCATGAAAAGTTTCAGGGAGTCGATTTCGAATATCTCAGAGATATTGATATTAACTTTTTGACAGACGATGGATAGTGAGGATCTATTGATCCGCCATTAAGGTTGGACTGTATGGAGTGACTTGAAGGGACCAACTCCATTTAGGGATTATAGTCTCAAGTGCCTTTAAAATTTGAATGCAGAATTAATTTTGCCATGATTGGCTTATTCATTTTACTAAAATCAATTATGAATAAAATGAATATAGAAATATTATCGTTAAACTTTTAACAAATTGACCTTCAATTCCTTCAAAAAGTTACCCAAATGGCAACTAACTCGAAACCGTTTTATAAACAGAGCTTCAAATGCTTAGTTATTTGTATCGGTTACTTAGTAAGAATATATCCTTGTAAGATTATCACATCATTTAATCATGTAGTACAGAGGTGCAAAAGATCCTCCGAAGAGCGTGATTCACCAAAGCGACTTTTCACGAAAGGTAAGTAAGTAAGTCAGTCAGTCTCCTCCTCTACCTTCCAGGAAACGAGCTCAAAAAGGCCGAGTGCATCGTGGAACTTCCTTGAGGAAGAAAACGGGACAAATGAAATAATAATCTCCCTCCAAGACTCTCTGTCAGAAACATTTGAGGCCTCTGTCGTCCTCATTCTATTGCAGAGGCTTTCAGGCACCTGGAAGCTCTGGGGTGGAAGTTACTTCGCTTTGGGCCAATTTTATTCTTTTTCCACATAATCAAGAAACGAACCAGGATTTTAGCTAGCCATTTTCTTTCAGTACTCTGACTTTAGATTACGTTGACCTAGGCACCACTGAATAAACTTATATCTGGTTTTCATTATATTAAAAAATTATAAGTCAAAACGAATACAGAATTATCATAGGTTGATAAAAAAACTTGTGAGTGATATTAAATTGTTTTATATTTCTTTTTTAAATATGGTCTTCTATTATTCCTCGGTCTCTCCACGGAAATGTTGATTGCAACTAAACCATCCTATTTATTACAATATATATATATATATATATATATATATATATATATATATATATATATATATATATATATATATATATATATATATATATATATATATATATATATATATATATATATATATATATATATATATATATATATATATATATATATATATATATATATATATATATATATATATATATATATATATATATATATATATATATATATATATGCATATATATATATATATATATATATATATATATATATATATATATATATATATATATATATATATATATATATATATAGCATATATATATATACATATTATATATATTATATATATATATATATATATATATATATATATATATAACATGACATATATATATATATATATATATATATATATATATATATATATATATATATATATATATATATATAGTATATATATATATATATATATATATATATAGAGTATATATATATATATATATATATATATAATGAATTTTTGTCATTTATACAACGTGACATTTTTTATATTTCCAAAAGTAATATCCATTTCACTATCCCTGGGGAACAACTTCCACCCAAGTGGAATCATAACTGGTAGGTCCTTCGTCGCCGGCGGAGTTGAATGATAGATGAGAAGACCATTTTGCAAGCACACAGGAGGATTTACAGGGTAGTCAAGAAGACAACGAGAGGGAAAAGAAGACATGTGAATAAAAACAGAGGGTGGAGATGAAAAGGAACTTTAGAGACAATAAAAGCATTTATTTTTCAGACGTCAATGCAAAGATTAAGATTAACTGATAAATTTATCCTAGGCTACTACCCACCAGTCAACCCAACTATAAATAGGTACCAACATCTGCTTGTGTCAAGGAAGAGGGTACAAGGCTAGCAACTCACACTCAAGACTACCTGATAAACCAGAAAGCTGTACGTTTCTGAAAGCTGTACTTTCCTGAAAGCTGTACCTTTCTGAAAGGTGTACCTTTTCTGTAAGCTGTATCTTTCTGGTCCTAAGTTGTTTTGTCACATTCTAGTCCTTGATTCCCATTCTTTTGCAATGAATACGTTATTTTCTTGAATCTGTTGGATTTTTCTACTTCTTTCCATGAAATTTTATACCTAGAAAATTATATAATTTTATGCACAGAAAATCACCAATAAACGTCACACTTTCATAGCTCAAAAATATTATATTGTGTATCTGTGTACTTTATACCTGATTAAGGAAACGCCTCTACTTTGATTTTGTTTCACCCTGTATAAAATGTCTGACAAAGGATCTGAAACGCTGCTGCAGATGCTGTCCGCAAATGTAATGAATAAATTAACAGAATATATAACTGAACTTCCCAAGATCAGATTTTCATAATGGAAGTGAGTGCTTTCTTGTTATTCAACAAAGACAACCCTTAACCCTTGAAGATATTTAATTTCTCTACTTATACATTACATTCAATGACTACTGTAGAAATATTCCCTTTTTGACTAAAGCTTTTAAATTAAAATAATGCTTGGCTAACTATTCATGCAAAATTGATACCTGGTTAATTTCATAAGGCTTTGCTTATGAGTTCCTAGATGA
>NC_089766.1:40840620-40885620 GCF_040412425.1 Macrobrachium rosenbergii
CTTCACAACAATGGCATCCTTCACACAACACCTTCAAGGCATGACACCTTCCTTCATGGCACTCCTCTTCACAACACCTTCATGGCAATCCCTACATATCATGTATATAATTCATGGCACTCCTCTACAACACCTTCATGGCATCATACAAACCTATGGCATCCCTCTTCAAACACCTTCATGGCATTCCTCTTAATAGGATGGCATTCCCTATCACAACACCTTCATGGCAAAACAACTTCATGGCATTCCTCTGAGACTTCATGTTCTTCAACACCTTCATGGCATTCCCTCTTCACAACACCTTCATGGCATTCCCTCTTCCACAACACCTTCATGGCACTCCCTTCACAACACCTTCATGGCATTCCTCTTGAATTCTTCACATTCCTCTTCACAACAATGGCATTCCCTCTTCACAACACTTTCATGGCATTCCCTCTTCAAGCACCTTCATGGCATTCCCTTCACAACACTTCACAACACCTTCAATTCCCTCTCAAACACCTTCATTCCTCTTCAAACACCTTCATGGCATGGCACCTTCATGGCATTCCTCTTTCACAACACCTTCATGGCATTCCTCTTCACAACACTTTCATGGCATTCCCCTTCACAGCACTTTCATGGCATTCCCTCTTCACAAACTTTCATGGCATTCCCTCTTCACAACAAATGGCATTCCCTCTTCACAACACCTTCATGGCATTCCCTCTTCACTACACCTTCATGGCATTCCTCTTCACAACACCTGATGAATTTTCATGGCATTCTTCCAACACCTTCATGGCATTCCCTCTTCACAACACCTTCATGGCACTCCTCTTCACAACACCTTCATGGCAAAGATGAGATGCTGGCCAAATACAGACGAATGGGTAATGCTGTGAAGAGCCTTCATGGCAATATGTATCGCCTTTCGCAGGCTATAAACATCCTTATGGTGCTGATCATACAAAAAACGAATACTTACACTTTGGAGAGAGAGAGAGAGAGAGAGAGAGAGAGAGAGAGAGAGAGAGAGAGAGAGAGAGAGAGAGAGAGAGCATAAAACTGAAGTCATTATCTAAATTCATATCCAATTTTAATGTAAGGATATGTATCCAAGTGCTATAGCCCCAATCTTAAGTGTTTTCTCTCTCTCTCTCTCTCTCTCTCTCTCTCTCTCTCTCTCTCTCTCTCTCTCTCTAACAGCAATTTTTCAACGTTCGTTACTGATAAATTTATTTTCTCCTAAGTTTCCATCGAATACTTTATCTATCCCTGAAGTCTTGAAAAGAAGACAACGCATCAGGAAGGTAGGAAAAACGGTCTGTTTTGCATCTCGCTACGCAAAAGAATTTCAATTAATTAACAAAGGATCTCAAGTTATTTGAAGGATCAGAGTGGGCGCTTTTTCACAAACAAGAGGAAATACGAGTAAATACAGTACTTAACGATGAAGCTAATGATCCAACAAAGCAGAGGGACGTTACTGTCCATTAATACAAAAACCGAGCTGAAATATGAATAGAACAGAAGCCTTATAATACAAACGAAACAAACCGCCGGGAGTGCATTGGATGACAGACTCTGAAACTGGACCTATATCATTACTTTGACTAATGAAAGTTAAACTTAGAAATGAGAACCAAAGAGTCAGTTTTCACTGGGAGGTCAAATGACATTTGAAAAGTTTTATTTCAAAAATTATTGGAAGCTACATTGGCAAAAAATTTTCATAGCATGGCGCAAGGACAGTGTGTTTCCTTACACTGTGAGAAAGTTTTTTATACAGTACGGAAATACTTTTTTTTTTGTTAATAAAGAGATGAGTTTGAAAGAATGTAAGATTAGTTCCTTAGGATGTCACATAGTTGGTATACTCAGGCTGACTTCTGCTATGTATACCACTCATTATTAACGCATGAGAATCTATGCACGAGACACTAAATAACATATAAGACTTTTACAGTAGGAAGTATGATAAAGTGCAAATTCGTGATAACCAGCATTTTTCTTGATAAACAATTCTGAAGTCTTTTATAAGATGATAGCCTAATTCACTCACTAAAGCTTGATAACAGGTGGTTAGTGACAGGTGAGGGACAGTTTGGGGGAAACACCAGCCCATTCTGTAAAGTGCTCCACACTTTCTTTCAGTAACAGAGAGAAATGAGATCTTGGTTACAGGTGACATCACAGTTAAAGACTTCAGGTTTGTATATCTAGGGAATATGCAAATTACAGTCAACTGCAATTTGTTCCTGCATGAATAAAAACTTTTCTCTGCCCCAGAGGACTTGGGCAGCTACACATGTTGAGCAACCACCACAGGTCCTATGGAGAAAAGTTTCCAAGCACTTACAGGTAGGAAGAGGTAAAATTGTTCTGGCTTTGCCAAACACCTGCCCTCAGTACTTGTGACACCAAGAAGTTCCTCCTGAATGCTGGGGACAGCAGTGTCCCTGACTCCATGAGCCCTCATACAAAACATAAAACTGTCATACACTAAACAATTCATTTACCCTACCAGAGTAAGATGATGTTCTTGGACACCTCCTTCTGTAACTTCTGTACCTACAATGGACTGAACTTGCTGAATGGCTGAGCAGTAGCCTTTACAACAGAAACAGAGAGGAACTTGTCTCAGCAGAAGTAAATTAGAAACTCTGCAATCTCCTGAAGAGTGGCTCTCACTAGATAGATGCCCCTTTGAAAACACCAACCATTAGTTAGTCAACTTTGCCTGAGACATCTGCTGCAGACTTCCTGACAATACCTGACACCTCCTCCACAGCCCTGCGCAAAATGAGATGCTGGATAGTTTCCTGCTGCAAAGTGCAAGTGACTCCACGGCTTGGTGGAACCTTAGAAGATGTGGCTGCCAAAGCAACATGGGTCACAGGAGTAGTTCTCACAGCATCTTGGTAAGAAGGCCCAGCAGACCATTGGCCACTCAGCATGTGGCCAATGAGGAGCCACCAACAACATCCTGAAACAGGTTAATCACTCAGTGGATGAGGCTGAGCAGAAGTAAGTCACACATATTATGGTTATCCCAAGGTTGCTGGAAGATATCAGTAGCAGCCCAGGGTTCCAGCACTGGAAGACAGAACATAGGAGCTTCTTGGTTTCATTGCATGGTGTACAAATCAATCACCAGGGTCCCTAAACCTTAACAGCCTTTCTGGTACATGAGGGTGTAGGGACCACTCTCTCCCCAAGACCTGGCCCTGGTGGCAAATGAGGTGGTCTAACATCACATTCCAACATCCTGTGATGTATTTGGCTGACAGCTCATTAGTGTGGTGAACCACCCACTTGCACACCTGCCTTACCAACCTGTAGAGAGAGAGAGAGAGAGAGAGAGAGAGAGAGAGAGAGAGAGAGAGAGAGAGAGAGAGAGACTAATTCTTTGCTTGTTAACATGTCATCATGGTCATGTTGCCACTCATCAACACCAAGTAACCCATCAGCTGATCTGGAATGCTTGCAAATGAAAGTTATCTAAATGTCACTGAGGTGTGTGCCCCACCATTCTTTCAGTGCATTCAGGAACAAAGGTATCTCTGAAAGGCCGAGTTCGGCAGAACTCCCACAAAGAAGTTCCAATCATCCAACCTCTAAGCAAGATTTCCATCACTTCTGGGAAAGTGTCAGAGCACAGATGGATCTACCTGTGAAACATGAGTTCCTCCAAGAATGACAAGTGATCAAGAAGGATCTGCCAAAGCTGTCCCAAAGGTAGGTAGGGCCATCAGTGCACCCAGTGTGGTGCAATGTAGGCATTACCCAAAGGTGGTTTGCAGCATCCCTTCAGCCCCTAGCTGCACCCACTTTATAGCCTTTAATTTACCTCTCTTCCCACTTCCTTTCTTCCATCTTGTTGTCCAACCAATCCAACTCCCTCTTTTCACTGTTATAAGTGTTTAATGGCTAGAAGTGCCACAGTGTGTAGCTGTATTGCCAATGCCAAAATGAGCTGGTGTTCCTGTCATGACAGGAACTGCACTGATAATTCCCTGAACTTGCAATTACCAGAGTCAATGAGAAGGCCCATTGCACCTATCTTATTGATCAGCATGTCCATTTCCTCCCTGCACCAATAACTTTCAGAATTTTGCCTCATCTTTCTTCAAAGAAGACACCAGAAAAGCCAAAATCCACCAGTGTATTGAGCCATTGGCTCGACCACTATGAAGCTTGGAATGAAGGCAAGGCAACCAACTCTACAGCTCCTGCTTTGGCAGCCGAGAAAAAAATCCCTTCTGCATGAAGCTGTTCAAAAGAAAGAATGTCAGTCAGTCCATAAACTTACAAATATAGCCTATATGTTCGCTGCCATGTCAGAGGTGGCAAAGCAGCTTAGAAAAGCAGCAGCAGGAAAGATAGTTCTCTGGCCTGGATAGGTCAGCCTGTAAGATCAGGTCCCAGCATCCAGTAGGGAGTAATATTTCTGTTGCTATATCCAAGTCAGGGAAGCAGCTTGGATAAGTGAAGGAGGAGGAAAGATGGTTATCTTGACTGGATACCAGGAAATCTATCACCTCAAAAACGCCATTCATTATCTAATGGGTGGATTGATGCGAGAATTAGAGGAAGGGCATCAGACGTAAACATAACATTGTGGGATGAATTTAAAGGCGGTGAATGGGTTGTGGAATGGCCAATACTGGCAGATGATATGGTGATGACTGGGGATATTGAAGGGAAACTGAAGAAGTAAAACAACGTGAGCATATGAGAAGTTTATATTTTTAATATGGTGGAGGTGATTTGCGATTATAATATACAAGCCCAGTGGGAATTCTGACCTATTACATGTTGCTGAATCAGAGAAGTATAAGAAAAATGAAGGAAGTGGATGCCAGTGATTTAACCATATCATAATGGCTCGACCAAACCATCCCTGTTGGCGGCTGTTACAGTTGACTAACTACGAGGTTTTTCCCCCTGTTACACCTTTCAAACTTCCTTACTGTCAATCTCCCTTTCAGCGCCGAATGACCTCATAAGCCCAGCGCTTTGACTCTGGCCTAAATTTTACATTCTATTCTGAAAGATGTAATAACTGTACCTAACTGCTTGTTTCTGGTGAGCCACATTCAGCACTCGCTTTTAATTATATGTTGATGAATCAAAAATCACACACACATACATACATATATATATATATATATATATATATATATATATATATATATATATATATATATATATATATATATATATATATATATATATATATATATATATATATATATATATATATATATATATATATATATATATTTGATATATATTTCTGATTTGAGATATTTTCAAGACAGTAAGCTGCAGATACTTTGGCCTTGTGATTCTGACTTATTGGGTCCAGGGAAACTTAAAACAAGAGAAAAAAAGGGGGAATTTCATATGAGCATAAGGCTCTTACTACTGAAGGGAAATATTATAAACTTGCAGGAGTATATTTACATAAAGAACATTAGTATATAATTAAATTATTGATCCTGAACAAGTTTTCCTATGGGATGAATGAAACTGCTATTTTCCAGACACAGTCCGAGAAGATTCCATGTTATAGGGTCCCTCTGAAATGAGAGATACACAAATTATTTGCCAGTAATGAAAACAGACAAAAGGATAATGAATTCAAAGCTGCACTGAGAGTGCCAATGGGCTTTGATGAATTAATAATGGCTTAGCACTGCCGACACTCGAGTAGCACGGAAATTTGTTTTTATGAGGAAAAGCGTGACTGAATGGACGTCTTTTCAGAGCACTTTACCGTAAGGGAAAATTTGGGTCCAGTGAAGAAGGCGGTCCGTGGATGGCTCCCAATTCATGAGGGCGAATGCAATCTTCCACGTGGTCGGATGTAGGGGCTCCACCAGCAACACGTGGGGAACAGCACGAAGCTCCAGGTAAATGGAGTTGGTTATCGATCGGGCCAGCAGCGAAGGGAACACGTGGTTGGTGGTTGAAGTGCACGAAGGTAAAAGTATACTGTGAGAGGCCACGTGGTTAGATAGAAAAGTCGTGGGCTAAGGGCATCGTCCAGCCAAGGGCGTGGTGGTGAGTGTGTCCGTCTGTTCTTTAAACCATGTCATCCAGCACGTGTCTGAGGGCGAGCCCTGGTCTGCTGGTTGCATTCATCCCCTCTCCTATGGGGCGGGGGTGCACGTCCAGGCACATAGGGAGTTGAGTCATTTTCAGCTGTTGGCTGGGGTGGCGGGGGTGTTGCCTGTAAAGAAGCACCAGACAGATTCACTTTTGCCTCGAATAAGGAATTATCTACTTAAAGGGAGTGGCCTACAATCGGTTTTAATCCCTTGTATTCTGACCAGTAACCCCGTGGTCCAGCTCAGGCTGATAGACAGGTATTCAAATGATGTCAATAGACAGGTAAATCGATCGATCGGCAGACAGTAAACGAAAAAAAAAAAGAGGAGCAATTTTCGTTGCACTAAGATAATAATTCTATATAATCAGCTATTGGCTATATACATATGTGTGAGTGATCTGTGTTGGAATGAGCAAGAACCCTTCCCTTCAATTGGAAAATTCTGTTTATAAAAGTAAGAGAAAACCATTCTAAATGAATCCTATGAGAAAGTAACGAAACTTTCGTTGCGTAAAAATTTAGCTCCAAATGGTCTGGTAACTGAGGTAAGAGACAAGATAGGCCTTTTGTCATGATCAGGTATTATCTATTTCTGGTGACCAATGACATTTTTTCCCTGGTGGCTTCTGTTCAAGATGAACCAACCCGAGAATTCCAGCAAAGAAATCATCCGAGTGAGACAGATTTGTCACAGGTCAGTACTCACAGAAGTTTTGTGTAGGTAATTGTACTGTCAACTGTGCCCCATAAAAGTATCAACCTTTCCACGCTTGATTCGTGACTCATATCATATCTCACAACTTGACACTTCCACCTTATGACCTTTCTTTGACACGGATCCCTCTACTCATAAAGAAAATAATTAATCTAAGGGACAAGGCACACCCTTTTCGAAGGAAAATAAGTTAACTATCGTAGTGAAGTGTTGAGCCTGTATTTATACCATCAACACAGAGAGAAAAAAATTTCTCATACCTCGAAATGTGTATTGCTTGTCTATTGTGACTTGAACATCCCCCCCCCCCCAACCCCTCCAACCCTCAGGCTCCGCGTCAGCAACCTTGGTAGGTGTGCGCAAGTAACCTACACTCAATCAATCAACTCTCCGGCTTCTCGGCGGGGATCTTGACACTCGTAAGTCGTGAGCGCGTTTGTAATTAAGACTATCATTATTATTTATTCGGTCCACTAAGATGAATATGTACTTGTTCAATCAGCAAAGTCAGACAAGGCATGGAAGGGCCAATATTAGACAGGTGACCACCAGGAAATAACAAAACCCTTGAACATTTCTGGAGCAACGCAGAGTGCAAGTAGCTTCATCCAAAGATTCTTGGTGAAACTCAGCACGTTTTCAAACAATCGCCTCGAACTGGAAAAGGTATAATCTCTGTAAATGAACGTATATATTTATGTATGTGTATATATATGTATATATATATATATGTATATATATGCATCAGCTTGAGGGTTTGTAACTAGTTCAAGTTTTTCTGATAGTGCAGTTTCATCGTAGTTGGATAACACCTTCAGGTAGACAATTATATTTACCCTGAAATGCCACTAAAAGCAAAGTGGGAAATGAACAAAAATAACAGGTGGCCCATGTAGGAAAGTGCAATAAATAGTACGCGTTCAGCTATGGGATATGTTGATAAAAAAAATAAAATTATTTACATCGACAATTTCTTTATTCTCTCTTCAATATTGAAGAGAGAATAAGGAAATTGTCGATGTAAATAATTTATTGAAGTAACCCACACAATACAAGTCAATTAGGCTTTTTAGGATGGAGTAAAGCTTTCCACACGCGTATGAAAAACTTATTTTCCTTCTCTCCAGGACATTTGGTGGCCAAATTATATACTGTATTAATCCTTATCCCGTCTCACACTTGCAAAGTAATGTCACTTTGCCCCGTTGTCAAAATTACAACAGACAGACAAAATTCAAACCTTTAGTCTATTTAGATCATTTGCCTAATTAGCAACCAACCAGAAATCGCGTCTTAGCTACACCCTGCATTGCCATTTGAATATTAAATCCTTCCGCAGTTCTTCCTACTAATGAGCTATTAGTTAGGACGTGAAAGCTTACACGAAGCTAAAATAATATATTTGTAAACATCACAACCGAACATTCTTCGTTCCTTTCAAACATACTTAGAAAAAAACCGAAAAAAAAAATGAATGAAGAACCATTAACACCCAGCCCTAAACGTTCACCGTCCGATAGGCCCAACCCACTACAATATAGGCCATTTTACCGAGAAGTGCCCGAGTCTTGAAGTGCTTTAAATCTCCAACTCCCTTGTGGGTTTTCTGCCCAGAATGAATTTTATTTCATCAGAAAGAGCAACTCTAAAACTATCTGGGCATGCGCACTAAAACTATACTATGGATGAACGGCGGTTATATACAGTTTGTTTCAGAATAATTCTTGAGCCTACCAGAATAGGCTGCTCTCATTTAAAACCGAGTTACAACGACGGTTAAATTTGCTGTCTGGTATCAACGGAATATATTCCCGAACAATAAAAATTTGTTAAGGAGGTTTGATGTTTTGTTGACGACGTTTTACAGTCCCATAACAAATGTGTAGGTGTGCGAATTATGATAAAAACATGGAACTAATAATATTTCGGTTGTTAAATATTACTGTTTTTGGATATTAACAAGAGAAACTGGAAACCGCTAAAATACACATTCATAGAAGACAATGAAAAATGCGCTTGGTAAATTAAGTACTGAAAGTGCAAACTCACCAACGGCTGGGAAAGTGGCGGTTAACAAGTTCCTATCTCATTATCTTGTCCTGGCTGCTGTCATCACTTCCACTTGTTGTTGTTGTTGTTGTAGTATCACCAGGAAGTGCTTCTTACCTAGTCCCAGTTCTTTCCAAGTTACCCGCAACACGAGGCCTCAGCTCCAAAACATCAGAACTAGGCCTAGACCCCATACCAACGCCTCGATTATGATTCTTAAATCCAGTTCACTAATTCTTGCGTATTTCCAGTTTCTTCGTCACTATCGAGGTTCATCAACGCTAACATCGGTTTGAAGAGAGGCATCTGCCTGCTCATGTTCACATTCTTCATCAGGTTATCCAAATGTAAACATGGTGGCAACACCGGTGTTGAAGCTTTCATGCTATAGCAACCATTCTGGCTTTGAAATACTGACAAGTTTTCCCGACACTCCTTTTTTACCTTCACAAACACGATTACACTGCAGTATTTAACGAATTGCAATAAAATTTATTCAAATGAAAGGTTCACGATCAGCTGCTTACACTTAGACAGTCGACACAAAACTAATGACCGATAATAAGGTTATTCCGATAACAGTCTTGAAGGGGGTAAGGTTTTCCCTATGTAACGGCGCCTCAGACTTCCTGTAACCCCACAAAAACCAGCGGGTTCATTGCCTGGGAGCCCTGTCCCGTGCTGCCGCTAGTTCGCTGTTATTCCTCGTCGATATAATTTCTTCTCTATAGGGCTTGAATTCTTCTCTTAGACCATCTCTCAGAAACTACTATGCAAAATTGTTTTATGCTGAACATGATCTTCAACCTTGTTGCAGTATGATGTTTGATTAACAAAACGCTTAATATGAAAACAAGTGGGTTTAGAAAGCCTACGATGCGATGAAATTCTTCAGGTAAGGAAGTATTGTGAAGCACAAGAAGAAATAGCAATATTTCTCTAGTTTCCCAGACTATTTTGTTCGTTTCACCGGCACCATTGGTCGGGGTGGATGTACTTACTATTAATGTTGTTTGTGTTAGCTGATTCTTGACTAAAGTAAGAACACTGAGAGAGAGAGACGAAGCTCCGTTTTGAGGGTGAGGAATGCAAAGGAAGGATGAGAAGAGTGAAAGAGCAATGAAGCGAGAAAAAGAAAGAGGACTCGGAGACCTCCTTCTAAAATGTCATACTTTTCATGTCATTTTAATGATTAAATGAACATGGGGCTTGGGGGCGGGGACCAAGGAGGAGGGTGGGGGAGGGAGGGGGCGCTCTGGTAAAAAGAGAGTAGTTGCAACACCGTTTGTGTGAAGCCACTTTTCTCGTGTCGGAATCTTGACGTCCAAGTGACATGACGTCTTCAATAACTACAACCAGATTACGACACTACTTCAGGACATAAGCGTTCAGGTGTTTCTCTCTCTCTCTCTCTCTCTCTCTCTCCTCCCTAACACCCCTCTGCTCTCTCTCTCTCTCTCTCTCTCTCTCTCTTTTCCTCTTTCTCCCCCCTAACACCCACTCTCTCTCACTGGAATTTGGATTTCCAGACCGCTGGTTTCCCCCGCACCGTTGCCTGGAATATTGTATCTTCATCAAATTTCAGAATGAAACAATAAGAGGAAAGGAGGGGAGAGAAAAAACTGGGGTTTCTCCTGAAACGAGCCAAATACCTACATTTTCAACAAGCAAGTTTGTAATTTATGAAATACAGAGGCAGCTGAAGAAATAACCCTCAAGGTTTATTTATTAATTATTATTATTTATTATGCTGTAATTTATTATTTTTTCTTTTCTAATAACTGATCTCTTCTTTCTGTATTTCCCTATACCTTCTGTTACGTCTTTCAAATGAGCATCTGTTCTTTGGAAGTCAGTGGCCCCTGTGGTGGGCTTGTTCCGTATGAATCGAGTTCATAATAATAATAATAATAAAGATTATATTTTTCATGTACGGTGAAAGTACCTCAGTTTTACCTATCATCTCTCTCTCTCTCTCTCTCTCTCTCTCTCTCTCTCTCTCTCTCTCTCTCTCTCTCTCTCTCTCTCTCTCTCACTAAGAGTATGTCACAATTTAAGGAAGATAATTGAGGGAACCTTAAAACAGAGCACAAGACAAGGGGTATCTATGACAACTCTCTCATATTCATTATTTATTCTTTACACGAGACATTTACAAATTTTCGCTTTATTAAAACACATTGTTTATTACGCCTTAAAATATTGGAAAACTGCTATTAGATGTCTAGCTGTGTCCCTTCACTTCTCAAGAGTCTTCGGGAAGATTCTCTCCATTTGCTGAGGATATGATGTTTACACCTGAGACTTCAGTAGTTTTGAGTAGCACATAAATGAAAGAATAAGTATCAGACCTCAGTCGCTTTGACCCCATAGGTGGGTAGCGCCGTCAGTGCACCTCACGCGCGGTGCACAGTACGCATTACTTTGGTTCTTTGCCGCGTCCCTTCAGCTCCTAGCTGCAACCTTTGTCGTTCCTTCTACTGTACATCCGTTCATATTCTCTCTGTCCCATCTTACTTTCCAATTTCTGCTAACAATTATTTCACAGTGCAGCTGCGAGGTTTTCCTCCTGTTACACCTTTGTAACCTTTTACTTTCAATTTTCCTTTCTGCGCTGAATGACCCCATAGGTCCCAGCGCTTGGCTTTCCGCTTCTCCTCTTATTATGCAGGCGGTTTGAATTAGCATCCACGATGCTTGGAGCTTCAAACACACACTATTACCGACCTCGCCACGGCAGAAATTTTTTCTCCTGCTCAGAAGCCAGTGTGACGTATGTATCTACCAGCTGTCACCTTTGACCGTATCTTTACAGAAAGCTCTCTCATACCTATATATATATATATATATATATATATATATATATATATATATATATATATATATATATATATATATATATATATATATATATATATATATATATAGAGAGAGAGAGAGAGAGAGAGAGAGAGAGAGAGAGAGAGAGAGAGAGAGAGAGAGAGAGGAACGGTAATAAAAATTACCGACTAGCTTCCATTTATACGTTCCGTCTGGGAAAATGACACCAATAAATATCAAATCTCTAAAACCATGTGATGGATGACAGCAGCCATCAGGGAAGTGAGTGATTCAAAGTAAACAATGAAATTTCACAAAAGCCAAACTAAATTCTCTTTAAAATCAGAAGGCACTGAACGAGTCACATCATGCGGGTGATTTGACTTCTTTTTGTTTTGCAATGAGCCTTTATTTTGGGTACAGTTGATTTGGCAGGATTTTTATATTAGTGATTGACGGACATATTTTTAAATTTATGACATTTTTGAGTATGACATTTATATTGAAATATGTGACACTTATAATTATTTTTTATATTTCTTCTCTCATATTAAAAAAGACTTTTCGTCTTCAGTTATATGCACTGAGGTAGTTCTCTCTCTCTCTCTCTCTCTCTCTCTCTCTCTCTCTCTCTCTCTCTCACACACACACACACACACACATACGTATAAAAACACTTTTTTCATCTTGAGTTATATACATTGAGGTAATTATTTATTATTATTATTATTATTATTATTATTATTATTATTATTATTATTATTATTATTATTATTGAACCTAGCTCTTCTTGGGGTCGTGAACTGTTAGCAGCGAGAGGTGACGATATTACAAGTTGATATTGATGTTTGAACCCAAAGTTGAAATTGGCTGCCGAAGGTAAATTCAAACCTAAAGATGGAAATAGATTTCAAGCGCTGCCGGATTCCTCAAACCTTAATTGGGACTTCAACTTCGATAGTATCGCCGTCTTCCTAACGAACTTCTTTCGGTAGGAATTTGTTAAAGGAAGAAAACGCAACTGGTGATAAATTCGACTTACACTTTTGAATCTATGAACATGAAGAAAGGTAGTAAGCAATACACCCTTTAATTATTAGATCGAGAGGAAGATATACACGGGGAGAAAAGGTCAAAGCAAATTTTTGGGAACTTAAACCTTCTTCGAAAACTTAATTCAATGCTACGTAAAGTTTATCGGATTGTTTCAGAAATTTATTTGACTGAAATACGAAAAAACAAATGAGGTTAATCCACCCTCTGTTATAAGAGGGAAACAGCATAAATTAATTCTATATAATAGCTTCAATTTTCTTTTTCTTTAGACAACGACTGTGACTGGGGACTCATTCTCTATCGATACTAGATAAAAACATTCTCATGGACTTGCGCGATGATTATGTCATGAAGAGGAATGTAAAAAAAAAAAAAAAAACTATAGAGACAAATCATTACAACAGCCAGGTGGGAATTCTCTTAACTGAAAACCAAATGGAATTTGAGAGAGACAGAAACTTCTGTGTTTCTACTGACAAGAATTTGCTGCTGAGGCGTCACGGAGCTTAGAATGCATCAGGCACACCCATCTACCTCAGCTGAAGCCGACGGCAGATATAGCCAATAGCAGTGTGAAAAACATTTAGTTACGACAGTGGACACAAGTTTTGGTTGCTATGAATGATAAGCCATCCATCAATCTGGGCTGACATAACACGCCCTCTTCCTTGGCTGCTTTTGTACTTATCAAGTCACTTATTGTCCACGTACGAGGGTAGTGCCGTCGGTGCACCTCATTTGGTGCACTGTAGGCATTAATTAAGGTTCTTTGCAACTAATTTCACAAAGATCCTCAACTTATATAAACCTGTCCAACCTTCCATCATTAACAGCTGCCTGTCTGTCATATGCATTCAACAACTCTTTAAAATACTCCTTCCATCAAAGCTGAACTGCTCTTTCTTTAGGCAGTATATCTCCATTTACATCAAATATTCAGCAACTCCTTAACTCAAAATCTTCCTTTTTACATTCATTCATTTCTCTTTTATTATTAATTTTTTAGTTTATTTTTTTCTTTTTTAATAAGTGGGATCTCTTCCTCCTGTGTTTTTCTTTACCTCCTCTTACTCCTTCCTAATGGCCACCATATTCTTTGGATGCTTGAATTCTGAGTCAATGGTCCTTGTGGGCTTGTTCCAAATGAATAGGTTTCATCTTCTGAATAATAATAATAATAATAATAATAATAATAATAATAATAATAATAATAATAATAATAATAATAATAATAATAATAATAATAATAATAATAATAATGGAGTTACAGTGTACCAAAAACAATCTCCCTTTTTTCCTATTCTAAACTTCCAGCCAACTTGATCATTACTCTTCGCATTAATCTTCCTTTGAAGGAGGCTGTTGGTGCTGAATCAGATTTAGCTGCTTCTGGCTCCTGCCCTCAGAGGGCAGGTTGTGAAAGGGATGCGAGGTTTGATGGAACCTCTGGACTCTTCCATCCACCAGAATTGAAATTCTCGCAATTTCTTCTCTTAAAATGTGCCCTTTTAAACTCGATAATGGAAATACATACACACGTATGTGTGTGTATATGTATATGTATATATATATATATATATATATATATATATATATATATATATATATATATATATATATATATATATATATATATATATATATATATATATATATATATATATATATATATATATATATATGAATATATAAGAATATATATTGTAATGGCCTAACGACAACCGCACAATAAATATCTCAAACTCTTACTCTCAATATTCACCTAACAAACGATGAAGTCGACAATGGGTGGAATTAATCGTGAAAATTACCAAGAGTGTGCAAAGAGATTCAAGGGGGACAAACAAACACCGAAAAACCACTTAATATTTAATGCAAAAATTTCAGATAGAAGTGATACCTTATCTTCTAAATATATAAATTCACAAAAAAAACAAATACCCTTACATATGAATAAAAAAAATAACACTTGTACTATTAAAGAAAGAAGGCAACACATGTATACTGAAAAGGGGGTACAGAAAGTAGGAGAGGATCGAGAAGAAACAGAATAACCTAACAAATACACTCTAACTTAACCAAATAATTGAAGGCGGGACTAATAATCAACCTCCTAGTCGCCTGTCCAAACTAACTCGGATAGGTAGGGCTCATGTAGGGCCCAAACAACCTGCCAAAATACGTCATTCCTGTCCAGGGAAGTGAATAATATTCCCTCTACCGTCAGACAGAGAGTGCCCCCTGCAGTGTAACTGATAATTGCTTGTTAAACATCGAAGGGCCGGTGAGGGGGATAAACAAAGTCCTTCAGAAACTCTGCCCAGAAGGCTTAATACAAAATATTATCATATTAATGTACAAAAACGAAAGGAAAAAGAATAACATACTGACATTATACATATGAACATCTATATGACTATACATATACGTGTATATATATATATATATATATATATATATATATATATATATATATATATATATATATATATATATATATATATATATATATATATATATATATATATATATATATATATATATATATATATATATATATATATATATATACATACATATATATACATATACATATATATATATATATATATATATATATATATATATATATATATATATATATATATATATATATATATATATATATATAATATACATACATACACACACATATATACACAAATACACACACATTATATATATATATATATATATATATATATATATATATATATATATATATATATATATATATACATACGCAAGCACGCTGTTGGCCCAGCGTTCGACTCTGCGACCAGCCAATGAAGAATTACAGGAATTTATTTCTGGTGATAGAAATTCATTTCTCGTCATAATGTGGTTCGGATTCCACAATAAGCTGTAGGTCCCGTTGCTAGGCAACCAGTTGGTTCTTAGCCACGTAAAATAAATCCAATCCTTCGGGCCAGCCCTACGAGAGCTGTTAATCAGCTCAGTAGTCTGGTTAAACTAAGGTATACTTAACTTTTAACAGCTTAACTACCTCCTTTTAACTTTTAAGCACTCCTTTGCCCTTTGCAATCCTCTCTAGCGTTGTGAAATTCATTCATAATGTGGCTTACTACAGCTTTTAGCACATTGTTTTGTTTTGCATTCTGTTTATCAACACTCATTACTTCTTCACCTCTTGGTGGTGTTAAAAAATTCGCGCTTACACACATACACAAACACACACACACACACAAACACATACACATACATACTTGGCGGCAGCACCTGCAGTCATTGCAATAGTATTTTTTTCTTATCACCGTTGTCATCTTCATCTTCTTAATGTTAAAATTTTCTCATTAATAACCCAGCAAGAGGACAGTGGTTCTTATTAGATTTAACTTTATCACTATGAATAAATCATTATAGTGTTTTTCTAGCTGTCGGGAAATGGAAACCACTTCAATGATAATAAGTGCCGCGTGAAGCAAGAGAGAGCATCCTCGTGCCGAGAGATCACTCCTGAAGAGTCTAATTACTGAGTCAGGGATTAATGAAACAGTTTGCACAAGTATTGAATATCGTGACAGATCTTCTCTGGTTATTGCAATCGTCCTCACTCGTGCAAAAACTTCCTCGAGAAGTCTTGTGCAATTCTCCATGGAGATTCTGAGTTCATGTCGCTTTTGTTGTGGAAGTCATGCATAGGAAAATTCAGTTCAGTAAGAAATATCATCTATCAGGTGTTTAGGACTAAGCGAGCACATTGATCTGTCTTACTTTTGACTTACTGAACCTATTGATATGGCTTATTTTGGACTTCGGGACCTTATACACCCATTATTTCCTGTCTCTATTCATCTTTTGATTGTTAAGCGCTGAATGGCGGAAACGGGCACTCCCAGTGCTTGGCTTGATGGCCTCAATTTCATAAATCAATCAATCATTTTAATGTTTATATAAATATCCTTAGCATATATTTCATCACGAAGATTAAACAGACTGAACAAGTCAATTGCTGTTCAAACAGCATTGCCGATTATTAAAGAGCAAAATGAATCCAGTGAGGATTCCGCTGTTACAGCTCTCTTGCTGCTGAAACTGAATCAAAGGATTCTGATTTCATGAGAAGGAATCACTCTCCCCGCAAAATGTTTAGGCAGCGCCTCTTCAAGGAATTAGCTGAGAGTGAGCGCTCCTTGCTATCAAGGAATCATTCTACTTAGAAGACATACATGTGCTATACCGTCTCTCTCTCTCTCTCTCTCTCTCTCTCTCTCTCTCAATCTCTTGCTTATCTATATATATATATATATATATATATATATATATATATATATATATATATATATATATATATATATATATATATATATATATATATATATATATATATATATATATATATATATATATATATATATATATATATATATATATATATATATATATATATATATATATATATATATATATATATATATATATATATATATATATATATATATATATATATATATATATATATATATATATATATATATATATATATATATATATATATATATATATATATATATATATATTATATATATATTTCCCAATATTAAACCACACACATGTCACATATTATTTGAATCGTATTCACACACGCAAGGGGAGCTGAATATAGTAATGTCCCAACGACGATTACTCTCCCCAGAATGTAAGTTATACCCTTGCAGTTATGCCCCCGATATTTGTGGTTCTATGCATAGTACAGTACATTCAGTAACAAACGATATTTGTGGTTCTATATATATATACATATATATATATATATATATATATATATATATATATATATATATATATATATATATATATATATATATATATATATATTCTCATATATATATATATAATGACGCTAACAGCTCAAGGACAGGGGAACAGTATATATTTGTGTGTTCAGCGCTGTATTTGTGTGTATGTATGTATGTATGTATGTATGCATGAAGCCACAAAAAGCAATTGTGGATGATCTCTATCACATCTGACGAGAATCAAACTTTTCTTTATATTTGTCCATTTATTAACTATGGATCTAAAACGATTTCACCCCTCAAAATATATAAACAAAAAGATACAAGGGACAAAAAGAGCATATCTCTTATCACACAGAAGTTAAAGTCATTTCCTTACCAAAACTCCTGCAAACACAATTTCGGCTGAGCTTCGAGCGCCTGATGGGGAAACTGGCGGAGAAGCTCAGAACAGGATTTGGTGTTTGGCCTTCAAATTTGGGATGTGGAAGTGAGGGCTTCCATTTCAAGTCCTATTAGAAGTCAGTCTAGATATCTTGCTTGTGATACAACACCGCAATTTCTCTGGCGATTAGAGTTTAAATGGCGTGATCTGTTTGAGAGAGAGAGAGAGAGAGAGAGAGAGAGAGAGAGAGAGAGAGAGAGAGAGAGAGAAGCAATTGATCCGTAGCCTTCTTGGCGTACTACTAGAAGCTTTAAGCCTCTTTCTGAAAGGAAATTCATGTTTCACAATACTTGACATTGTTTTTCTTTGAAGTAACTTTCTTAAGTTTTCGCAAGATATTAGTAGTTATCATTGTTTTGTGAATATATATAATAAATAACCTGATTTTTTGCAAAGTGCCAAGAGTCACTGCTGTTTAATGATGTTGCCTTTATTGATACTGCAAAAACAGTCTCCATTCAGTCTAAAATCCAAACGACATTACAGTCTATTTTATTGGTTACACATATGCATAATTGTGGAACCATATATAATGACTCTTTGTTTACCAGCTTTAGAAAATCTTGAAGTTGGTCAATCAATTTGTGTTAAAATTTCCTTAGCCATGATAAGGGTGGTGTCAGGTTCTTGAAATGAGCTGACTGTAGTGAAAGCTGGTGGTTGTTCTGAGCCTTCGTCAGAGTCTCCTGGTCATTGAGACTTCATTTCCAAAGAGTAAGTTCTTCATTCCTTTGTAATAAAGGGTAACTAGGGAGTATTTCTCACTAGTAGGAGTGTTTTTGCAAGTTTAAGTTTGAGGTTTTTGAAAACTATGGTTTTTGTAAACTAAGTTTTTTTATATAACTTCCTTCTTGGCACTGCGCATACACATCCTCGACAATACTTTTTCATTTTTTTCATCTAAAATTTTCTTAAGTTTTCTGATAAAAACTGGATTTATTCTTCTGCATGCAATACCAAATCGGTATTTGAAGTAGTCAATTATCCGACCCACAAATGGAAGAGTAAATCAGGCTTTATGCCATTTATGCTTTGTACAAAGTTTATCACGATATAAATTTTTAATCCAAATGTCACCTCTGTCAGAAAGTCTCTAAGAAGAAGACCAAGAGCGCGACAGCGAGCACCAATGAAGTTTCACAAAACCATGAGTTTTCATTACCATTTTTCTGCAGCTAGAAACCACAAGATTTTAATCCCTCAGTCTTATAACTGACTGGTGTAATTAATGTACATTAGCTTTATATTAGACCGAAAGACACTTTGGGAGATGGAATTAATTAGTTTGTGGGTTACTGTCATTCTATGTATCAGTCTGAATGGTATTTCAGTTATCCTTTTGAAAATTACTGTATTTTCATGTATAAATTGACACTATTTTTTCTGCTGCAGATCAGTGATTGCCGAGAAATCGTCGAGTTCTGTAACTGAATTCGAAATTTGTATCCTTTATGAGCTTGTCATCAAGATAAGGGCAGAAGCATTAATTAAATATGCTAAACTGGCACTACAACATTGGTCGTCGATATTGTTGACAAAGATATATGCAAGGGATTATCATAACTGACATCCAGACACATTCTCTGTAAAGTAGGTGAACGAGCCATTTCATGTAAAAATCATGGAATTGACAATGAAAGAGAATCGTTTATGATCAGATCATTTTAAAGCAGTAGATATCAAAATCTGCTAGTTCTTGGCTCGACGTTCGGATTTAACTCTATATTTTTACTTGTGGTAATAATCGTCATTCTCTCTGTAAAGACTGAAACTTCCCGACAACCAGAGAACCGAAAATGAGATACAACGGTCACTTATGTTTAAGTGAGTTATAATTATTTAGTAGAAGCGTTCCAGATGTCTAACCATTCACAGTTCCACTTTAAAATGACACGCAGAAAGTGTTTAAAGGCTTGGTTTATTGTATGCACGGTGACTGGACCTTTCTCTCCCCGTGATTATAATTTATGCTTCAAAGCCCAGAAAAGTGAAACGGCGGAAGTCCTTAGGTGACGAAGTGGAAAGCTACTAGCAGTCTGGGAGCTTACTTGGAAGAGCAAAGTCAAAAATGTAAAACTAAATCAGCAGTTCTAAATTACTTGCAATTTGAAAATTTGTACTTCTTTCCCTTCGAAGGTGTCTTAATTTCAGCAAGCACTGATGTTTGCATGCTTATAAGATCTACAGACACTGACCGCTCCTTGCGTTTGTTAGCCTTCAATTTTTGACCGTTCAGAAGACCGCCAGCACAAGCGCTTTCTCTCAAGGTTTTATACCGACTCTCAACCTCCCCACCAATGATGATAGACCTTTGATATGAAATTTATGAAAAATTTCAATATTATGGACATCGTCATTTCCGATTTCAAGGTTATTTTCATATTGATAGCTGATTTTTTTCTGTTAGCTATTAGGGTTTCAAGAATTTAGATGTCAGCCACATCTCAGACCACCACAGAATCTGAAGAACCGAAGAGGCTTTGCACATCGACAGATTATTTTTTTTACCGTGCGTCGGAGTAACATTTTACTGTCGAAGATTGAAATCAACTTCTCGATTCCCAAAATAAAATTTAATTTAAATATCAAAAGATATTTGAGACATTAGAATACATCTTGAACTCGAAAATTATTGAAGTGCAAAGTTACAGCTTCCAATATCTGGGTGAGAGGAGTTGCAAGAGTCCACGTGTTATTGCTCGCACAAGCAATGTATTGCTTTCTGGTTGTAAATAAGTACGGCAGAAATTGTGTTAGTTCCTGAGTATAACTAAACTATGATATTATGAGGTTTTCTGCCGCAGTTCCTTGCTGACGATTTTTCTCACAGTTTCTCATGTCGAATCGGACAGTTTTCCGAATGAAAGAAGAGATCTTGATTCGTGGTTTGAGCTCAATATTATTTGAGAAATATTACTTTGTGTCGCAACAGATTTCAGCAGTGGTTCCAGTATTGAATCGAACATTGCTTGAGAAGTCCAATTGAATTCTATCCTTTAAATTTTCTTCTTTATACTATATCTGATATTTCCCTCCCAACTATTATTATTATTATTATTATTATTATTATTATTATTAAGAAATGGAAGTATTTTTCGACAGCTGCCTCCATTATTTTGAGGGTTTTACTCATTTATCCGTTTGAATATTTTATCTCCAGCCCCTACTCCTCGTGTCTCTCTCTGTCTCTCCATAACAAAGATTCCATTACAAATATAAAGGTGAATAAAAATAATAATAAAAAAAAAACAATTGGGATACAAAAGGTGGAGAGGATTAAAGCAGCGTCTCAAATCAGCCACCTGATGCAAAGGACGAAGACGAGGGACCAACATCAGAGTCTGTGAGCGGAAAGTCTTTGCAAATATTCGATTCGGACGAATTCAGGGACAGAGTCTTTCTGGAAAACGATTAGTGGTTTGCAGTGATGCTCTGAAGGAAATGAAGACCCCACTTGATGTTTGCTTCATGTTTTAAAATGAAAACAAATAAGTACACAAACAAATACTCTTGAAAAATATTGCTTCTGTAGGGAAGGTAACTGTAATTTAGTAATAAGACGCACAAAGGGAAACTGAGGAATGCACAGATGGTGCCAGATAACTCAGTTCAACACTAATGCATTAATTACGTTAACACTGAATGTTCCGACACAAATTACTGGAAAAATAAAAGAAACATTAGACCGAGAAATAACAGGAATTGTGACTGGCTAAAAAGGACCTTACTCTGGCACATTACCTTAGTCAAGATGACGATGCCCTCATTCAATAGGGCACTGGCAATGGAGGAGGGAATTATAATGCCAATACAAAGTATGCTGATCGAGGCCCCGGGGTCGACACGTGGAAGATTCAAAAGGGCAGGCAAGGCAAGGACGTCTGTCCTCCGGTCGTGTTGTAAGCATTCTCTCTCGATTTCTGTTGCAGCGTCTATTTATAACCTTCGAGGATTACCCACCGCTTCTCTTCCAGATGGTGCAAAGGTCAATCTTCATCACGTTTTCCTATAAGGTCGACTGCATGGCAGCAGGAACCCACGTGGAAGTTTCAGAGTGGGGGGGGTGGCCAACTTTCTTTTTTGGCTCCTCCCTTGCCGCACTGGATGCAGGGGCACCTGGAATTAGGCCTTAAAAGCAGTCACTTTGAACACAGAGAGAGAGAGAGAGAGAGAGAGAGAGAGAGAGAGTTTAGGCTCATCACTTCGGGGAATGGAAAAGAGAGATTATGAAGGGGCGAGCTGAAACCTCAGTTCTAGTAATTAATGAGAGACATTAATTTTTAGTTGTTCTCAATTGCTTTGCAAATGTAAAAACGGGTGAGGTTGCGAGAAAACGGCCAAAGTCGTTGCAATATATGTACATATATATATATATATATATATATATATATATATATATATATATATATATATGAATATATACAGTATATATACATATACATACATATATACATATATATGTATATATATGTATGTACAATTGCGCTATTATATATATCATCACTTTACGAAATATATCGTTCAGATCATTTTTCTTTTTTTTATAGTCCATATATCAATTAGTTTGAGATACTTTTTTTTCTAAACTTGACAAGAGGAATCAATTAAAGCGAGTAAAAAATAAAACTGCACGAAAATTCCTCTTCTGATGCTGGTTTTTAAGCATTTTGTCCGAATTATCATGAAATATTCCTTTATGTTTAGATAGGAACAGAACTACCCACTGTGATCAGATCATCCTTTTAAAGATTTATCTGTTAAAAAAATTTATTTTCTGCAAATAAAAAAAATTGGGCAGTGTTTGGCATATATGACATTATCAGATTATCATCTGGTTAAAAATCTCACGTGAGCAAATAAGATATAGTAGTTAATCGAAATGTTATATAAGCTATAACGTCCATTCTACGACTAAAATACTGTTCGATTGACTAATAGGATTTGGAAAATCGGCAAACAAATTGAAGTAGGCGGCTCGTGTGACTAAGCTGTTGGCACGCCTGCAATGTCTCTTTTGGATGCGCTGTTAGTTATAAATCTTACAGGATGCCAATTTCCTTTTTCATATCATTCCAAACGTACAACTGACATATAATCTTTTTACAAAAATGCAGGAGAATTTAAATATATAAAATAAGGAAACTGGGAACATAGGTTTATTTTTACTGTATCAAAGTTTTTAATGTTACAACTGAATGGTTTAATGCAAAATCGTTGATGGATAAACAAATTGGTGTTTTACCTCGCAGTAAGGAACACGTGTGACTAAGCATCTATTTCACAAAATGGGCTGTAGCTTCATTGAAGAACAACGAAAAAGCCTCTTAACTTTCATCAGAATGCGCAACAACAACGTGAGTGCCAGAGTCATATATTTTGTATATTCGGTGTAAACAAAAAATTACTGTTACTAGGTGGATTCAACAACATACAGTACGCGAGAAAAAAACCTAATGAAGTCAATAATCCCTACACGACTGAACAGAGTTATCGATGCTTCAGGAGTTATACAAAATATTAGGATGTAACACTGAAGATGGCTTGACAAGCAATATTAAAGTAAATACTTTTTTTTAATAAATGGAATATTTATAATCACTGTTGTTCTTTAATTATCTTGAAAAGGATACATTCACTTATCATTTAATGAAACAACTGCTCTTTATATATATTCAAAAGGATTTGTTAAAGTTCAGTTGTTTATATTTTTACTGTATCAAAGTTTTTAATGCTACGTTACAGTTCGACTTTTTCTACCCACTGTCAATTATCTACTGCACCATCGTTGATGTTAATTATATATATAATTATATAATTTAATTTGTATTTTGTTTTACCTTACTACATTAAAGAATAAATATTTCTCGTTCACGGAATGAATAACTCAGACCAAATGAACAAGTCATTCACCTCTTATGATCAATTATACACTTGTATAACCGCTGTAAAAGCAAATATCATTATTATGATGATATATATCATATAAAAGCCTAACAAAAATATATATAAATTTATATAGTGAATATTAGTTTCTTAGGCATTCATTGCTACACATTTATGAGTTATTATTCATCTTTCTATATTTTTCATTTCTTATATGATAAATATACAAAAGGTAAGTCATGAATATTTTGTTTATCACTCTGCATTCATGAAAACATGTCAATTTTCTGTGATAAAATAAAAGATGCTCTCAGATCCCATCAAAATTATGTAGGCTGAGGCACAAAAATTCCTTTCTTAGGAAAAAAACCATAACCAATGAAAGAACAATAATCATGTAAATCTCCTTTATATGGGAATAATATATAACTCAGATAACAGATTATTAATATGAATTTGCTAGCTACTGAGAAACTGTCCCCATGGCTCATCAATTGTGCATTGAATGGCAGTCTGTGCGCCTGCCCCACCGGGCGAATCGTTGCCAGATACCTCTCGCTGAATATCCTAGCAAAAGTATAAGCCTTATGACCGAAATATTAAGGCAACTGATACAATATTTTGTGACGCAATTGTACATGCATATATATATGTATATATGCATTTATATCTTTTCCCAATCATCTATGCATGTTTCATATTTTTCATAATATGTATATACATATCTATATTAATAACCAAAGTATACATATATATGTACAAATATATACATGTATATTTTTGAATGTACATATATATATATATATATATATATATATATATATATATATATATATATATATATATGTATATATATATATATATATATATATATATATATATATATATACACATACATATATATGTATATATACATGTATATGTACATATATATATATATATATATATATATATATATATATATATATATATATATATATATAATATATATATATATATATATATATATATATATATATATATATATATATATATGTATATATATATATATATATACATATATATATATATATATATATATATATATATATATATATATATATATATATATATATATATATATATATATATATATATATATATATATATATATATATATATATATATATATATGACCCGATTCACGGTCATATATAGGTTCTACCAGTACAAATAAGACGCGTATGATACAATTAACACATGTATTTTCCTTAATAGTTACACAGGGGACTGTTGCTAATATTACGATACCTAATTGTGCAATTATAGTCGGAAGGTAATTTAAAGTGACACGCGCCATCACTGTCTTCCAGATGCTGACCTTACCCCACCGACCGCTAAACCCTTACTGATCTTTAACTTTTTAAACTGAACATGCTTAGGTCATAGACCTCAGCTGATTGGTCTGTTATAATCGAAAGGAACCAATAAGGGAATTCGATATATGGCGTTCGACAAATCAGCAGGATCTGTTCGTTACTCAGATCACAAAGGCATACAAACAACTGGCAGATTTTCTGTTACATCTCAAACATGAATTTCTATATAAATCAGTTCACCACTCCCCCCTAAAAGTTCTGAGTCTCGCAGGATTCACAACAATATTTTTTTTATTAGTTTTCTCTGCTATCTGTGCACTGCCACTTGAGTACCATACCTCCTGACATATGTTATCAACAATTCATGCAGAAACAAAAACTAAAACTTAGCAAGCCAGGGTCAAATTGCGGGTTACAATTAGCAATTTACAGTGTTATGAATTCCATGCATCACATTGCTATGATTTTATATATTCTTTTTATGATAAAAAAAGATAATTATATAGGACCAATGGAGCAATAATTTTTAGCTCCACACATTAACAAACACAACTTTCTTAGAATTTGGACTGAAATAACCTGCAGTTCAATCAACCAAAACAAGGCAAAAACCAGATTACTGTCAATCATCAAGACAAAATAATTTTGTAAAAATCACACAAATTGAATAACAAGAATAAATGACATCAAATAGACGTGAACAAAGTCAACCACGAAAAATTAAATAAAAGATCATGGAATGCAAGTACTGTAATGAAAACCTCAATGCATCTTCAAGGCTTTATTCAGCTAAGATCCCGCCACAGAGAGTTACAGCAGTCAACAGAGCAAGATACACTGGGATTGTCAAAAGTAAACAAATACAACACGGACAGAGAAAACAACCATTACTAACAACAGAATGCAGATAAACATTCAAACATTTATGATGTTTTCTTTTCACAACAGCACGACACCAATATTTGCAACCTTCGTCTGTATGCACACTGGGTGCACTGTTTAATGATCCCCAGACATGTTTGCACGTTATCTTCACTCTCCTCCCCCAGATACCCAGGCAGTCCCGGGAAAGGGGGTACTGGCTTATTCAGGTGCCATATCAAGACATCTTCTTTCACGGGATGCATGTGTGATAAGTGGTACTCGCCTTGGACACTGGTTTTAAGATGTTGGATCACCGCAGTCTTTTAATTTCTTTCACACAATACGATCCTAAGTAGGCGGACTCGAGTTTATGTTTCCTCGGTTGCAGCCTTTTCAGACAGATTCTGTCCCCTATTTGTATTTTAGATGTTTGCGTGCAGAATCGCTAATCATATTTCATCTGATACTTTTCATTGGCCCTCAACAAAAGCGTCTGCGTTGTCTGAAAAACTCTTCGGGTCAGGTTACATTAAAGAACATCACCCGGTATTGTTCGACACTATATAATGGTAAAGTTCTAGGGTCCATGATCACAGTATGTGGCAATGAAGGGTCCTGTCCATACACTAAAAAATACGGGGTATCTCTTATGGAGCCATTATGCGCTGTATTAAGCGCAAGTTCCGCCACTGGCAGCAGCATCTCTACCCACTGATTTGGACTCTCTGCTACTAAATATTTCAAAATATTTGTTACTTCCCTGTTATGAGATTCAACTAACCCGTTGGCTGAAGGTCGGTAAGGTGTGATCGTGAAATGTTCTATGTTTAACATTTTTGTTAGGTCTTTTATTACTTCGTTAATAAATAAATTCACGTCCACTACCACTGATTAATGAATGAGACAGGTGAACTTCACTATGAATGAATACAAGGCTCTGGCAACTGATATCGCAGATTTATCCACCATCGCATATGTGTGCGTATACCACATGAACGCATCCACCATCACACACACATACCTGAATTGCTCGTCCCCTAGGAGGAAGGGTCCCACAACATCATTGTGTACTCTGGCAAATTTGATTGACTCTTCTGGCCAGATTTCAGCCTTCAGAATAGTATGTTTATGGTTTTTCATGGTATTACAGATGTGGCACTGGGAAATGAATTTTACAATGTCTTTTTTCACCCCTACCCAAAAAAAGGATTATTGTGCCCTCTTAAGTGACCTTTCTATACCTATATGTCCTGCATAGGGACTTACATGCATCATGTGAATGGTTTTCTCAACCAAAGAGGGAAGAAAGACGATGCAAGATCAGATATTGCCCGTCTTTTCTCATATTTACAAAATAAGATATCTTTTTTCAAGGAAGAACATATTTTTGGGCACTGTTAGGAAATCGGGAAACTCGTTACTCACACCCCATACACAAGCCTCAACCTGTTCAATCCAGGGTTTGGACTTCCGACCCCTCATCACCTCTTCACACTCCAACCACACAATTCAATCACACACTCTCTCTCTCACTCCCAGGGCATCTGCTTCCTGGCCCCACCTGGAGGACCAGCTCTCTCATTCTCACAGCTGTTTTGATTCACAGCCCTTCTCTCTCTCTCTCTCCCCAACTCTTGAGTGACCGAGTTATTCCTGTTTCCTACACCGGGTGCCTCTGAGGCATGCAACTGTTTCTTTCGTCGTTGTTCCTCTCCTCTTTGCTGCTCGGGTTGTAACTCCCATTATGGCATCAGCTACTTTATTTGTATTCCCTGCTATATGTTCAATTCCCACAATATCAAACTCAAGCAGTCGTTCGATCTAACAAGCCTGGCTAGTGCTTAAATCCCCTTTCTTGAATAAATTTCTCGATGGGCGATGATCTGTGTTTATTTTGACTTTATGCCCCAGCAAAAAGTAGAGATGTCTCTCCAGCATCCATAGAATCGCCAATGCCTCTCTATCGAAGGTACTGTAATTCTTCTCTGCCCCTTTTAATGGTCGCGATGCAAAACAAGTCGGTTTTTCATTCCCTGCATCGCCAACTTGAGAAATCACTCCCCCAATAGCTATACTGCTCGTGTCAGTGGTTACTAGAAATGGTCAGTCGAACTTTGGATAAGCTAGCAGTTCATTACTAGTGAGTGAAAACTTTAATTCTTGAAAAGCTATTTCTTCTTACTGTCCCCAATGAAAATCTGACTGTTTCCTCAATGAATCTAGTGGTCTCACTATTTTATCAAAATCTTTTATGAATTTACAATAGTAGCCTGCGAGCCCGAGGAAACTGGCTACTTCTTTTGCTTTCTTTGGCTGAGGAAATTCTTTAAAGGCTGCTACTTAATCTGCACAAGACTTAAGACCTTCAGATGCTACTATGTGCCCCAAAAATTCAGCTTCTTGCTGAAAGAATTCACATTTGGTTAGATTAATTTTCATACCATGTTGCTTTAAAGCTTCTAAGAATTCAATAATGTTGTTCTTATGTTCTTCTACTGTAGCCCCTATTATGATTATGTCATCTAAGTATACAAACACACTATGCCCTAATAGTGAAGCTAATACGGACATCATAACACGTGAAAATGGGCAGGGGCATTCTTTACTCCAAAAGGAAGGTAATTATATTCAAACATTTTCTTTGCTATTCTCGTCTATAGGTATTTGATGATAACCTTTGCTATTCTCGTCTATAGGTATTTGATGATAACCTGACTTTAAATCCAAGGTAGTGAAGAATTTACTATCTCTGACCTTATCAACAGTTCTTCGATAGAGGGCAATGGGAATGCATTGTCTTTTGAGATACTATTCAACTTTCTATAATCAACACATAGCCTATGAGAACCACCCTTCTTTTTAATCATCATGATTGGCGAGGCCCAAGGAGATTCCCTCTAATTGTCCCTTGTTCCCTTAATTTATTAATTTCGTTCTCTACTTCCCGCTGATAACAAACTGGAATTCTATACAGTTTAGATCTTATGGGTATTTGATCCCCGGTCTCTATAACAGAAGGAAAATTATTTATTCTGCCTGGGGTTTCGTCACCGATAGCGATTACATTTTGATAACTTTCTATGATTTCCTTGACAATATATTGATAAGTAACAGGGGTAGACGCGTCAGCTGTTCACAGGAGTCTATCCAGACGTTCTTCACCATGACCCTGATGCGTGCTACTCATGGTCGCGAGTGTGTGAGAAGCATCTGCTATTTCATAAGGTTCAAGGTCGCATATCGACCCACTTTCTAATATGATACGCTGATCACTAACGTTAGTAAATGGTACATTAACCTCGCCGAGCATTACCTCGCTCAGACCCGGAATGATAAAATCTTCCAATTTCTGATGCCTCTGATAAAAACTAAGGTGCCTTCTGATAAATCCCGTGCAAGTAACGGTGAGGGACGAGGGGGTCCAGGGTGGTGCCACATCTCCCGCTCTGAGGCGGCGGGTACTTCCCCTCCACCACCCTTCAGTCTTAGGGAGACTTGTAGACTCCTCGGTCTCTCCCCCTCTGTGGGGATTCATTGTTCTTTTAAATATACTTCGTTCCTCATCCTATCAATGCCAGCTATTATTATTTCGTTCCTAGCCACAAAATCAATTCCTAAAACAACTGAAATTCCTTCTACTTGTAATGCTGGTACTACATAGAAGGTATGCATCACTATTTGCCCGTCAATGGTTACCTGCTGCTTCACAGTCCTCTGGATTACCATCCGATGGCCGCCTGCTGTGCTTAAAACAAAACAACCTTTCATAGGCTGCACCGACCCTGTCACAAGGTATCCCTCTAACAAAGACACACTTGCGCCAGAGTTGACCAACGCCCTTTGCTCTCACTCTCCCACCCATATTTCAACGATGGGTACCAAGACTTCCTTCGCGGATTGAGGGTGGGTGATAGGCTCTTGCATTACCTTTTCTCCCTGCACCCTCAACGTTTGGGTAGGGGCAGCAACAATTAGTGGAGGGCTGTCCATTACTTTTTGGGGGCTTGGTTGACTCCCCAACAAGGCATCCCTTGTTCTTCCAGAGGCACAGTCGTTTGGACCTGATGAGCGTGGGTGTAGTCGGGGGTCCTCCATGCTGCTTTCCCCTTCCTCTCCTTGGTGTAGGGGGAGTGTTGTTCTGCTGGCCATTGTCGTTTTTTGAACAAGCATTCACGAGGTGGTCTGTTGCAATGCATTGAAAACAACGTTGTGGCTCAATGAGAGAGGGGCACTGGGCCCTCATGTGGCCCTCCCTTCCACAACGCCAGCAACGGCCAACCGTCCTTTTCCCGGCTGGTTTCCCCTTGCCTCTTCGAGGTCCCTGGGTGCATGACCCTGCCCCCTGGATGGTGGGTGAGGTTGGCTGAGGACTTGCTTGGTCAGGTTGTTAAACGTTGCAACAAAAGGTTGGGAGGTGGCCTGCCCCTCCCCCTTGCTTGTTGGCATTGTTCGTGGACTAACAGAAGTTGAACCTTCCACAGCAAGGCTTGTAAGGGCCTCTCATCGCCAATAATGAATCCCACTGTGGAGGTGGGAAGAATTTGCCTCAGCATGCATTGGCAGAAGACTTCTTTTCCCTCTACAGTCTGGTGTCTTTCAGGGGTAAGGAACTCACAGTCTTCACCGACGCGATTACAGAATGCTGAAATCAACTCTCCCACCGCAGCATGGGGTTGTAGGCTTCCATTAGTTCCATCATCTCCTCTTGGTGTAGGGCAAACTGCTGAGTGAGTTGTTGTTTAAAAGTACCACAATCTGTGGAATAACTGGCATCCCAACTCCTGATTTGCAGTGCTGCATTCCCGGTCACTTTCAGATTAACCCAATAACCGTTTTCTCTGGGAAGCAGCTTTGGTGCCCCCACCGTCAGCTAAGAGTGCGGCCAGCAAAAATTTACGTTACCCAGACTGTCAGCAAAAAGTAAAAAACACAACATGGCAACTACTCTCCTGGCCGTGCTATCTTTTGAGCGCTTGGGGGCTATGTTTGCTTTTTTTATCAGTTTCTGTACCTTATTCCATATAGTTTAACCCATATAGTATTATTAACGTATATACGGCCGTTTCCCTTTCACCACTGTCACGTATTTATACGTCTGCTCTTTCCAGCCATGATGATAACAGCAATTTTTTCCTTGGCTATAGGATTATCAGCGTGGCGACATTTGGAAAATAACATTCTCTTAGGACCGACACACGTGCATTGTTCATGGATTGAAGTTTATTTGTTGTATATGAAACTCTTTCTTTTTGACGTTCTAGAATTTATAAATAACAGGTTACAACAGTTGTTACTAATCATCAGATTTTTATTTGACAGGCCATACAATGGTATATATTCAAGCTGTTTCCAAAAGATCTTGCATTTGGTAGTCTGTATAACCCAGCCTTTGGGCTAAACCTAGGTTCCTGTTATGAATTCTACATCATCCACGATGCATGTCTGTTTTCTAAATAAAAAATATTAAATAAAAGTAAACTGTATGGAATTTTCAAGTCATATATATACATACATACATGTATATACAGTATATATATATACTGTATATATAATATAGCCACTGGGGGAGCAAGCCAGCCCAACTTGGTGCTGGTCCCAAGCCCTGGTAAATAGAGAGGGTTAGTGACAGGAAGGGCATCCGACTAAAAACCCAATGCCAGAACCATGGTTAGTCGAATCCAGATTCAGAGAGAATGCCAGGGCGTACCCTGGTTAAGCGACGTGCAGGGGCCTCGCCTGACCCCTCCGATAAATAGGCAAGGGCTATCGCAGTGTGGGCGATTGTGGTTAAAGAAGCAAGTCCATATGATTAGAATTGAGACACTAAATGTGGGTAGTATGACAGGAAAGAGTAGAGAGCTGGCGGAGATGATGAATACAAGGAGAGTTGACATCTTGTGTGTGCAAGAAACAAGGTGGAGAGGGAACAAGGCAAAGGAAATAGGAGGAGGATGTAAGCTCCTGTACAGTGGAGCAGACGAGAATGGTAAAAGTGGAGTAGGCATCATTGTAAACAGTAAACTGAAGGAAAAAGTGGTAGAAGTCAAAAGAAGTGGTAGTCGGATAATGAGGGTCAAATTAATGTTATCAGAAGAAGTCCTAAATGTGATAAGTGCTTATGCCCCACAAGCTGGATGTGATGAGGAAGAGAAGTCAATGTTTTGGCTGGAGTTGGATGAAGTATTAACATCAATCTCAGAGGAAGAGAGAGTTGTATTGGGTGGAGACTTGAATGGACATATAGGTACAGATAGAAGAGTGATTTCAAGAATCCATGGAGGACTAGGAATGGGGGAGAGGAACAAAGAAGGCAAAGGCATCATAGACTTCGCAGTGGCATTTGATATGGCACTAATTAATACATTCTTTATGAAGAAAGATTATGTGACATATAGAAGTGGTGGAAGAGAGAGTCAAATTGATTTTCTGCTCTGTAGGAGACAACACCTTAAGGAAGTAAAGGATTGTAAAGTGATATATGGAGAGAATGTTGGCCAACAACATAAGCTGGTGGTTGCGAACCTTTCAATTCGAAAAGGGACAAAGGGAAAGAGGAAAAGTAACCCTAAGATCAAATGGTGGGAGCTAGAGAAGGCAGAAAATGTGGAGTTGAGATCTAGGTTTAAGGAGAATGTTCTGAGAGAAATAAAGTTGGAAGATGATGTAAATGATCGGTGGGAGTTTAACAGCAATGTGATCCTAAGGGAAGGGGGAAATTTTAGGCAAAACATCAGGCAAAGGTCCCACAAAAGATAAAGAAAGTTGGTGGTGGCATAAAGACACACAAGACAAGATCAAGAAAAAGAAAGAATCCCAAAAGAACTATGATAAACACAAAACAGAAGAAATCGAGCAAATATCAAAAGAAGCAAAGAAAGTTGCGAAACAACAAGTTGCCCGAGCCAAGGCTGCTGCTTTCAATGATTTGTATGAGAATTCTGACACACCGGAGGGCCAAAGAAACATACACAGGATAGCCAAAGCTAGAGACAAAGCAACAAAAGACCTCACACACATTAAGCAGATTAAAGAAGGAAATGGTAAGGTTCTAACAAAAGAGGAGGAAATTAAAAGTAGATGGAGAGAGTATTTTGAAAATCTTCTAAATGAAGAAAATCCCAGGAATATCATTGAGGATGGAGTAGCAAATGAAAGAGAAGTTCCCAGGATTAGTCAGAGAGAAGTGAGGCGGGCACTAAGTAAAATGAAGAAAGGTAAAGCAGTGGGACCAGATGGAATACAGTCGAGGTGTGGAGGTGCTTAGGAGAGGAGGGAATTGACATCTTGTGGGACTTGTTCAATAAGATCTACCAGCAGGAGAAGATACCTGACGCCTGGAGTAACAGTTTGGGTTCATGCCAGGAAAAGGGACAACAGATGCCATCTTTGTATTGCGACAAGTCATGGAAAAATATAGAGAAAAAGGAAAGGAACTACATCTTGTATTTATAGATCTTGAGAAAGCATATGATTGAGTGCCTAGGCAAGAAGTGTGGAGGTGCATGAGGGAAAAAGGTGTCTCAGAAAAATGTGAGGATTGCAAATGATATATATAGAGAAGCAACAACACAGGTAAGAAGCTCAGTGGGAACAACAGACAAGTTTGAGGTGAAAGTTGGACTCCACCAAGGTTCTGCCATGAGTCCCTATATTTTTGATAAGGTAATGGATGTGATAGTGTCTGGAGTGAAAGATCAGGTGCCTTGGAGTTTACTCTTTGCAGATGACATAGTGCTAGTGACCACCAGTAAGGAAGAAGCAGACAGGAAATTGGAGCTGTGGAAAAGTGCTTTGGAGGACAGAGGCCTAAAGATAAGCAGAGCAAAAACTGAATATATGTGGATGAATGGAGGAGAGGGAAGCATCAACTTAGAGCAGGCAGAAGTAAAAAGAGCTACATCCTTCAAGTACCTAGGGTCGTGTGTCACTGATTGTGGAGGGATGGAGGAGGAAGTGAACCACAGAGCACAATCAGCTTGGTGCAATTGGAGGAAAACATCAGGTGTGTTATGTGACAAAAGATTTAATGTAAAGATGAAGGGAAAAATGTACAAGAGCATTGTCAGACCTGCGTTGATGTATAGTTGTGAAACATGGGCCATGAAGAAAACACAAGAGAGAAAGATGGAAGTGGCAGAAATGAGGATGCTACGTTGGATGTGCGGAGTGACAAGAAGAGACAGGATAAGGAATGACTTCATAAGAGGGACGGTGAGAGTTACAGAAATATCAAAGAAGCTGCAACAGAGACGATTACAATGGTTTGGACATGTTATGAGAAGAGAGGAGGATTCTGTATGTAAAAGAACCATGAATATGGAAGTGCCTGGAACAAGGAGGAGAGGTAGACCAAGAATGAGATGGAGAGACACAATTAACAGGGGCATGCAGGAGAAGAACGTGAGTGAGGTAATGGTGCATGATCGCAGAAGATGGAGAAGACTACTAACAAACAGTGACCCCAAATAAAGATGGGAAAAGCTGAAGATAAAGAAGAAGAAGAAGATATAATATATATATATATATATATATATATATATATATATATATATATATATATATATATATATATATATATATATATATATATATATATATATATATATATATATAATAAGTCCTCACGTGAAAATGAAAGGAATTATACCAAGATTTTCAACTTTTATTCAAAGTCATCTTCAGGGTACTGAAGATGACTTTGAATAAAAAGTTGATATATATATATTTCACGTATTATATACTTCATCCACGGGACCATTGTGGAAATTACAAGATATATAAATATATATATATATATATATATATATATATATATATATATATATATATATATATATATATATCAAAGGCATATTCAGGTATCTTTGGAAGGTAATGATCAGTTGTTGTTTCCATATCTCCTTTCCTTCCTTCCACCTGCATCGAGTTTGGTGGGTGGAACCACTCGAACATTAGTTTGAGAATGATGCCTCGGATTATCCCCAGTCCTTTTGACCGATTCCAATTTCTTGTTTCACGGACAATGGCGGATTTAGTGATCACCCTTTTGTACATGCAAGTTAAACGACTTTTACTTTCCCCATGAATTTTCACCGTCAACAAGGGAATACCAACGTGGCCATCATCAATGAAAGAAGGAACCGGAACTTTTCAAAAGGACTCGTTATAATTCCAGGCCCTAATATCAAGCCCATCAAATTCGCCGTGGGTGGGAGGTAACTAAAGCCGTAAACAACTGCCAATCATTTCAGTCAATACCACCCACGTCGCTACCTTACAAATGTCTATATTCACCAATTATCAATATCATCGTCAAACCAAAATGACCACGAACATGTAGTTCGTTTCATACGTTGCCACTTTTCCCAGATTTGATTCATAAAACCTTGACCTAAGTTTGGATATCGCGTAGATATGGCAGAAACGTCGCCACACCTTTCCATACTAGGCCTGAAACAGCAAACAGCTTGACTTTTGTTCTGCGTATCTAACCGTGAAGACGTAAAATGAATTGAAATCTGAAGAATTGAAGTCATACATTAAATTGCTTTGATCAAAAGTAGGGTGAGGATGATCTAGTTTGTAATCACCTAAACAAATTATACTAATGCCCAATATCTAGGCCAGACTCACTGATGAAAATAAATGCTACAACACGAAATAAAAAAACAATACTATTACTGACTTCTCCAATGATGGCAGACTTGTAAATTAACATGGCCTTGTCCTGGAACGGCCTCTTTCTTCTGGACAGCCCCAGGGAGCGATAATTAGGATTTTATAACCGAATTAAAGAACCCCAAACTGAAGAATGCAGATTAACTGTAGTCGGATTATAAGTCAGGAAGAAGTTTGGAAACGTAGCTAATGACACCCATATTGTGTGTACAGAGTTTCTATGTGCACTATAAATCTATACACACACACACACACACACACACACACACACACATATATATATATATATATATATATATATATATATATATATATATATATATATATATATATATATATATATATATATATATATATATATATATATATATATATATATATATATATATAGATATATATATATATATATATATATATATATATATATATATATCATGTTGTCTCTGTTCACTGATCCGTACGCCAATTGTTCTTTTTATAGTTGGGAGAATTCTCAAACGTTATGAATTATCAATGCCAAAATTGTTAGGTTTGAATTACTGTACATGACATCCAGTGTTCAAAGGAGGATAAAGAACAATACAAAGAAAACAGTTATCTCTCTCTCTCTCTCTCTCTCTCTCTCTCTCTCTCTCGACTAACAGATAATTTGATTAAGAAAATGGTGATACCGATAAATTTCATCGTCTAGTTTTAAACATTTTCCTTTATCGATGTAATGAAACTGCCACTGTTGTCAAATACGAAATCTTAGGCCCGGAAATTTTCTGGCAACCCGTTCACAATCATCAAATGTAGCCTCACTTTACTGTCTTGACCTTGTTAGCCCTCTGCTGTCGTTTTCATCATTCTCACTGTCGGATGAACTTTCAGCATTGTCTCTTGTGCAAGAATGTTGTACGTAACTTTCATTTAGAGTATGGTCTTTGTGTACTGTTTCGTGTTTGTTTGAAAGTTTGTTCATTCTAGATCTAACCCTGTGATCTGTGACGTTCCAGAATTTATTCATAAGTAACGACAATTAGTTATTGGAATGTTTTATATATATATATATTTATATATATATATATATATATATATATATATATATATATATATATATATATATATATATATGTATATGTACAGTATATGTATGTATGTATGTATATATATATATATATGTATGTATGTATATGTATATGTATATGTATATATATATATATATATATATATATATATATATATATATATATATATATATATATATATATATATATATATATATATATATATATATATATATATATATATATATATATATATATATATATATATATATATATATATATATATATATATATATATATATATATATATATATATATATATATATATATATATATATATATATATATATATATATATATATATATATATATATATATATATATATATAATATGCCTTTGTGTATAGCAACGTAAGATAATATACACAGCTTCTGGAGTAATTTTTATGAAATGCTAAAGTTAAATTGATGAAATGAATTACAATTATTGCCAGCTTTACCAATTTAGAATAAATAAACAAAACAGGTTTCAGTCGATATTCAGAATGAAGCGCATCTGGAGTTCAGTTACACGCACTGAACATATCGTAAAATAATAAGCCAGTCAAGTGAGTACATTTTTCATATTTCAGTTGGAATAATGTCAATAAACTACAATTACTTATCGTTTTTCATTTGCGCTAGAGCTGGAAAAGAAAAACAGAGAAGAAAGTAACCCATTACCGATACTAAGTTGGATTATATAGGATTATAGCCCTTCTACCCCATGCATCGAAAGACCAAAATTCCATGTAAGATAACGAACCAGCCCAGCAGTGTTGTCTCGCTACATAGCGATGTCGCCAAGAGACTGGTGAATTTCCCCTGTTAGATATAGAAAACCAGGAAAATTATGATGAAAGGGGGTTTGGGAGGAAGTGTTTATGTTTGGATATGGTCAACAAGACTTCCTGGGACCTAGAGAAAACATATTTTAGTGGATTAACCTTGAAAGGAAGGCAGGAAAAATCGATCGTATATATACGTACTAAATGCCACGGTCAAAACATATGCTCCCCATATATATACATACTAAACGGCTCAGGCAGCGTTGGCGCGCTACGTATATATACGTACTAAACGGTTAAAGGGTTAATGATTCTAGACCAACCAGTACTAGTGACTAACACCCTGGTCACCAAACAAAGTAAAGAGGTCATAATTATTCCAGACCACAATAAATGTCATACAGTATGTAAAGAACAGACACCACTTCCAAAATATTCGTCCTCACAGAGAGAACCCAGAATTCCTGTTAAAAGAAACATATCATATATTAAAACCTTAAATGGTGTTACATGACATCAATATTTAAAACAGAAAAATGTACAATGGAGAACAGATCAGGAAAATGCATAATGGAGGCACAGAGGAATTTCACTGCAGCACAACTGGGTATTTACACATAATGTCTGGAAAAGATATAAGTGTTCATGAGTTATGGTACTAACTTTTCTATGGCCTCAGATAAGGTATTTTCATGGTGGTGGTTCTTAAACACTGCACACGGCAAATCACCCCCAACCACCAAAACCGAAGTCCTCCCTCGATTGTCTGTTCCTCTGTCTCCATGCACTTAAGTCATGACCAGGAAAGGACAAATGCATGCATCAGATACTGCTGTATAAATCCCCAACGTCGACACAAATGCACCTGGCGTGAATGTGCTTTTGAAAGGCCAGCACATACTTTGTCCAAGACTTATTTATATATATATATATATATATATATATATATATATATATATATATATATATATATATATATATATATATATATATATATACATATACATATAGACATATATATACATATACATATATATATATATATATATATATATATATATATATATATATATATATATATATATATATATATATATATATATATATATATATATATATATATACATACATATATATATATACATCACGATGCACTCCACAATGAAAATGAAGGAGAAACCAGAGGAAAAGGAAATAGAGTTCTTAATTTGTCCCAACAGTTTCGCCCTCCATCAGGCCTCTTCCGGGGAACTTTATTGACTAATCAGTTTAAGAAAAACATATACCGGACATATGTTTACATTTGGCTTCAAGACTTACATAAAACAAACAATCACAAATGGTTAACAGTTGCTTACAACTGTCAAAGGATAATATAAAATATAAATTGTCTAGTACATAGTTCGTCCAATAGAAAAGGTTAACAGTCTAATGAGGCTAAACAGGTAATTAAGTGAATACCTAAGTCAATATATTACATAATTTGTACTGGTTTTTCATGATATGTAGAAATAGCGGGTCTGTCCTGAATAAGCCTATACTGCCATTGAAGTTGTTTTCTTCACTATATTGAATACATGCTGTTTCTATTAGATTTCTTTCTATAAAATTACTGTTTCTGAGCAGGATTCTTGCCTTTCACCTGTTCTTTCTAACATTTACATGGAATTTTATGAGAGCAGGCTGGCTAATTTCATTTTACCCGACAATATACTTTGGTTCCGTTATGTTGACGACATATTTAGTATTTGGAAAATTCACTTGGACATAGGCCTCACATTAATACACTTGAATGGGTTAGTGCCTTCGATCCAATTTACTGTTGAGAAGGAACAAAATAAGAGTATAGCTTTCTTGTATGTTAAAGTCATTAGAAATAACAATACTTTAAAGTTTAAAGTACACCGAAAAGATAGCAACAGCAATCTGATTATCAATGCGAGATCTTTCCACAGTAAACAAGTAAAACAGTCAGTCATAAGATCTATGTTTTTAGAGCTCTTCATCTAGTCAGCCCTGAATTCTTTGATGACGAGATAGATTATATATATGGATTAGGTCTTAAGCACAATTTTACTTTACAGGATATAGATGAGTGTTTCTCGCTAGCCGAAAAATCTTTTTATTCCACTAACGGAAAAAGGAATTTTAATAGCAATATACTGTGTTTGCCATACATGCCAGCCTTCGATCATATTATCCACCCACTTAAATGATTAAATGTGACTGCTGTGTTTTCCTACCGCAATACCATTGGCAGAACTTTAATAAGAAACAGCCCTATATACGACAACGGAGTAGTATACAAAATTCCTTGTGGTTGCAATAAATTTTATATTGGACAATCAGCAAAAACTGTTGAGAAACGAACTGCACAACATAAATATAGTATCGCTACTGATCAAAGAAACAGCGCCATTAGTAAACATGCTAGAGAATGTTTTTATCCAATTCAGTGGTCTCAAGCAAGAATCCTGTTCAGAAACAATAATTTTATAGAAAGAAATCTAATAGAAACAGCATGTATTCAACATAGTGAAGAAAACAACTTCAATGGCAGTATAGGCTTATTCAGGACAGACCCGCTATTTCTACATATCATGAAAAACCAGTACAAATTATGTAATATATTGACTTAGGTATTCACTTAATTACCTGTTTAGCCTCATTAGACTGTTAACCTTTTCTATTGGACGAACTATGTACTAGACAATTTATATTTTATATTATCCTTTGACAGTTGTAAGCACCGTTAACCATTTGTGATTGTTTGTTTTATGTAAGTCTTGAAGCCAAATGTAAACATATGTCCGGTATATGTTTTTCTTAAACTGATTACTCAATAAAGTTCCCCGGAAGAGGCCTGATGGAGGGCGAAACTGTTGGGACAAATTAAGAACTCTATTTCCTTTTCCTCTGGTTTCTTCTTCATTTTCATTGTGGAGTGCATCGTGATATTTTATCTTCGTGATTGAGAAGAATACAACTAAATATATATATACATATATATGTACATATATATATATATATATATATATATATATATATATATATATATATATATATAAATATACATATATATCACACATTACCACAGGTTAAAAATAAGGTCCTGACCGGTTTCGATTTTATTTCAAGCCATTGATGAAGGACTGAAACAGAGTATAAGAAGTCACAAATATATATACTACAGGAACAGTACTGACTGAACATACACAACCGTTAGAGACTACATATATATATATATATATATATATATATATATATATATATATATATATATATATATATATATATATATATATATATATATATATATATATATAGATATATATATATACATATATATATATACAATATGTATATATATATACATATATATATATATATATATATATATATATATATATATATATATATATATATATGGTGAACAGTGATTATGGCACAGGTAAAAATAACACAAGTAAAAAATGGTACAAGGGTAAGAAAATATAATGATTCATATAGAATGTTTCGCTGTGTTCAGTACTAGCCCTCGGGGATCAAATGTCCCTAATTGCACCTGATCCCCGAGGGGACTAGTACTAGTACTAAAAACATGGCGAAATATTTGATCCCCGAGGGGCTACTACTAAACAGGCGAAACATTGTAGATGAATCAATATATTTTCTTACTCTTGCCTTTTTTTTTTACTTGTGCCATTTTTGCCTGTGCCATTAACTACCTTAAAATTATATATATATATATATATATATATATATATATATATATATATATATATATATATATATATATCAACATATATATATGTGTGTGTGTGTGTGTGTGTGTGTGTGTGTGTGCGTGTGTGTGTGTATAATTTTACGAGTATAACCAATTACTGCTGGAAAGAGACAGGCAGAAGACCATTTTGCACCACTGTATTTCACGTTAAGTGGTAATCCCTGAGGCCTCTTCTAAAATCACGTGAATATTGCAATTACCTTAAGCATAACACGAATATATTATGTAACAATTGACAGATTCACAAATCCGAAAGAAGCAGCTCATTGAACTTCCCCAAGATTCCCCGACGCTCTTTCCCTCACCTTGTACTCCCCGAGTGAGGTTGTCAATCGAGTCTGCAATTCTGCCAAGTTGAATATGATCCATTTGCTGCGAGTAGCAGCGACCGGCCATTGCAAGAAGAAGAATGGTCGCAAGCAGACGAAAGCAAGTAGCAACGGCCATACTCGAACACGCCATCTCTTTGGCTCAAGGGGTTTAGCTTAGTACTAGGTCTAACAGCGTTCTTCTTCTTCTCTGAATTCCCAATGAGATTAGGGAGTCCTTTTACATAAATCAGCAGCTGCACCTACTCGTTTGCAAGGAAGGACCTTGCTCGTAAGGATATCGTCTCCTAGGACCCCTGGGGACACGCAGTGGTGAAAAAAAAAAAAAAAAGGAGATACGAGAACTCGATTGTGGGCGTTTAATGGGCTTGTTTATACGCAGTCTAAATTTCATGTCTCGCGTCACTCTGTTCAACGAATGCCTTTGTGTCAACTCTTCAAGTTTAAAAGCTCTCTCTCTCTCTCTCTCTCTCTCTCTCTCTCTCTCTCTCTCTCTCTCTCTCTCTGCGTGCGTGTGTGTGTGGGTAATTTCTTTTCTATACACTCTCGTAGTTCTTTGGGTACATGAAACAGAAAGTTCATGTTTATTACTTGTGTTATTATCATTTATAATGTCCACATTGAAAATTACCGGTACTACACACACACACACACACACACACACATTATGTATATATAAATATATATATATATATATATTGTTATGAACCACTTTTGGTTCAGCAGGTTCTTTAAATACAAAAATATCGGAACTGGAATGACCGGCAGAAATTGAGGCAGACAAAAGAGGAAGGAGCTGAACGAAACAAAAAAAATTACCTTAAACTAATTTATTATACTAAGATATATACATATATACAAGTGAGTCCAGGTTTAGCATACGTAATTTAAATAAATGTTAACAGCAGCAGTCAAAATTAATAAACAAGTCTTAGAAATGACAAATCAATCAAAATAATGCAAAAAGCATCTCAAAATTCAGTTACCTGAGCCATACTCTGCTCAGAAACCATTAATAATAATAACGTAATAATAATCATTACTAGAACCATACACTGCTCAACACCATTAATAACAACAATGTAATGAAAATCATCACCAGAGCCATACACTGCTCGACGCCATAATAACAATGTAATGAAAATTATTAGAAAAATAACATCTGTTACTAAAACAGGCATTACTAATAAAGATACAGGCAGCATAAACAATCATAATAAATAAATGACAATGCAACAATACAAAATCACTCACGGTAATAATAACCATATCAATCTCCGTACGTAGAGATAACACGATAGACCCAGCTGTCAAGAAGGATGAATGTGATCAGACGAACTCCCTGTGAAGACACCAAAGCAGCCACCAACTGCTCAACTGGAACACAGTCATCATCACAGATGAATTACAGGAGAAACGTCGAAACAGCATCTGCTGTTATACAGGAAGATCCACGGAAGGAAGGCTATGATTTAGCTGTCCCACCATCCTTCAGCTGATGAGGCCAACAGGTAAGGAATACCTGCTGCCCAACAAAGACTCCATGTTGCTAAAGCTGCTGCCGGGAACCTGACTCGCTGCTATGCTAAACCCGACTGCCACTGTCAGAGACAACGCGACAGACGTCAACTTTCCTTCAAAGAAAATAAAAAAGTAAGGAGGCAACAACCCACCAAGGAACAATCGGCAAACGATTGTCCCATCAGGGCACTAAACCTCACACCTCCTTACCTAACAGAAAAAAAAATAAATTTTTTTTTACACTTCACACACACACTCTCTCTCTCTCTCTCGCTCTCTCTCCTCCAGTGCCGTCACAACCCTGCCAGATAAAACAGAACCGATCCTGAAACACGGTCGCCAAAATGTTATGAACCACTTTTGGTTCAGCAGGTTCTTTAAATACAAAAATATCGGAACTGGAATGACCGGCAGAAATTGAGGCAGACAAAAGAGGAAGGAGCTGAACGAAACAAAAAAAATTACCTTAAACTAATTTATTATACTAAGATATATACATATATACAAGTGAGTCCAGGTTTAGCATACGTAATTTAAATAAATGTTAACAGCAGCAGTCAAAATTAATAAACAAGTCTTAGAAATGACAATCAATCAAAATAATGCAAAAAGCATCTCAAAATTCAGTTACCCGAGCCATACTCTGCTCGAAACCATTAATAATAATAACGTAATAATAATCATTACTAGAACCATACACTGCTCAACACCATTAATAACAACAATGTAATGAAAATCATCACCAGAGCCATACACTGCTCGACGCCATAATAACAATGTAATGAAAATTATTAGAAAAATAACATCTGTCACTAAAACAGGCATTACTAATAAAGATACATGCAGCATAAACAATCATAATAAATAAATGACAATGCAACAATACAAAATCACTCAGGGTAATAATAACCACAATATCAATCTCCGTACGTAAAGATAACGATATAGACCCAGCTGGTCAAGAAGGATGAATGTGATCAGACGAACTCCTGTGAAGACACCAAAGAGGGAGCCACCAACTGCTCAACTGGAACACAGTCATCATCACAGATGAATTACAGGAGAAACGTCGAAACAGCACGTCTGCTGTTATACAGGAAGATCCACGGAAGGAAGGCTATGAGTTTAGCTGTCCCACCATCCTTCAGCTGATGAGGCCAACAGGTAAGGAATACCTGCTGCTCAACAAAGACTCCATGTTGCTAAAATTTTATGCTATTCCTGACTCGCTGCTATGCTAAACCCGACTGCCACTGTCAGAGACAACGCGACAGACGTCAACTTTCCTTCAAAGAAAATAAAAAAAGGAGGCAACAACCCACCAAGGGAACAATCGGCAAAACGATTGTCCCATCAAAGAAGAAACCTCACAATATATATATATATATATATATATATATATATATATATATATATATATATATATATATTATATATATATATATATATATATATATATATATATATATATATATATATATATATATATATATATTAAAAAAACATGCATTTTTTCTAATGGGAGTATCGACAAAGGAGTACAACCGCTTAGCTTCTCAACAAGTATTTATGATACAACTGCTATTCCTATGCCACTTTTCTTGACCACAGCAGACAGATAATGGTAATCATTTACAGTATGGAGGACTGTAGGCAATAGGTTTGGAACAACCCATGGGACTAATTTGTAAACTTAGGTATGAACTGCTGAGAA
>NC_089766.1:40890620-40963120 GCF_040412425.1 Macrobrachium rosenbergii
ATCATGGTAAGATCTGAAGTTGTAGCAATAGTTATTCATGATCAATGAGATAGATACCTAGATCAGAAAATAGCATTATGCTTCTTCAAGAAAACTAGGGAATAGAATAAAATAGAACATAGAATTTAAGCCAAAGGCCAAGCACTGGGACCTCTGAGGTCATTCAGTGATGAAACAGAAATTGACAGTCAAAACGTTTGAAAGGTATAACAGGAGGAAAACCTCGCAGTTGCACTGTGAAACAATTGTTAGGAGAGGGTAGAAGGTAAGAAGAAAGAAAGAGATTATGAATGAAGGTACAGTAAAAGGAATGATAGGGGTTATAGCAGCTAGGGGCTTTAGGAAGGGACGCTGTAAAGAACCTTAAGTAATGCCTACAGTGCACCACATGAGGTGCACTGACGGCACTAACCCCCCTACGGGGTAAATGAGTGAGTGACTACGACCTCTCTTCGCTGTTTCTCAGTAAAGATTATCTTACTCCCACCAGGTGGCGTAAAGGTCAGCCCAACAACTATAATGGAGGAGAAGACTGTATCCATTACCACTCTTCTAACGAGGGTCTCAATGATGCTCCCTGTGGCTTGAAGTTAGGTAAGGAATACTGTAAAACCATTTCAACAGAAAAGAATTGTTATTAGACATGGGTAGTCCACTTCAATTAACTCCAAAAAAAAAATCTATAACAGCCTGTGGTGTGAATCTATTCTGTAGCTACTTTCTAAGGAATACTTTACATTGATCTAAATACAGACACCACCCCACTTACAAATGAGTTACGTTCCGGACGGCCATTTGTATGTTGAATTGTTTGTAAGGTGGCTACTGTACTCTTCATGCCTATTTAAGTACAGTATGATATAAATTCAATACAGAACTGTGCGTCTTTTCATCCTAAAACACAATTTGCTGTACATACAATACTGTATTTTATAGAAAAGGTGCGCAGAACAAAATATGAACTTACGGGTGGCAAAGGGGAGTGCTCTGAACACAATTTTAATTTGTGATCCTGTTTGTTTATCTCTCTGAATGTTTGTAAGTTGAATGTTCGTAAGTAGGGTGGTGTCTGTACACATTTTCCTTGTGCTACATGAAGTTGAATCATTGTTAATATCACCTTAGGCAACGGGTTAGAAGTCAACCAAGGTTTCCAGTTCAAAATGATTTCCTTAGCAGAAAAAATATGAAAACATTACCTTATTCTACCAACAGGTACATCTGCGAGAAACCTGCCCACCTGGATTGGAACTTTGCTTCAGTGCTAGATGAAGAAACGCCCACAGAAAAGTGAAATGGAAAATGGATTAGGCCCAAGAGTAGATTTCTTTCCAAGTGTTTACATAAAGTGAAACTGCCTGTTGTTATGTGCTTGTATTTCTTAAGCTGTACTCTGTTGGACAACTCCATAGTTCATGTTGACATTTCTTTAATTAACAGTAATATAACTGCAACATTTAAGTTTACATACAAACTGCTATACTGTACCTGTTTTAGAAAGGGGTCTTTTTGGCTACAAGTCACCCTCCACAGTAATTTTTATGTGGAACTTAAGTATAAAGCTATCTGGGTGCCCATTTGTTAGGAGAACTAAAGTGCTTTGTGAACTACGTTTCTTTCAGAGTAGTTTCTCTGTTATGTCTTACTTTCTCTCTGGGTGAGCACAATCTCAGTCATCTAGGAAAGTAGGTTTGTAATTTCAATAAACATGGTTGATCTAATTTGAAATGGGGTTTTTTCTCGTATTCTCTAATTCCTGAATCTTCAAATGAGTTTTTAAACACGCATTTTGTCTCTATCACTTATGAAACGATACCTACAACAGGTTTCACAGGGGATGCCTCCCTCAGTTAGATGAGCAAACTTCAGCCTGTATCCCACAGGCAGTCAGCAACCAAATCTGGGTTCATTTCTTGGTTGGAAAATTTTTAGTTATCTTTGTAGGACGTGTGCATGCTGTAATGAATAAGTTACCCAAACAAATTTTGCGAAAAGAACATTCTTGCTGTGAAAAGACAGAAAACTACTTTTTGGATTCCCTACAAGAACAAACAAGCAATATTCCATTGTGAGAAAAACTTTCTCAGAGAAATTGTCTAAAAAAATCAGCTATGTATTGTTAAGAATATATACTGCATGTTCAACTGCAGACTTCTTTATCTCATTGCTTTCCAATATACTTCTGTTTTTTCATACACATTACTTCAAGCCTAAGGCCAGACATGCAAATTATATTCAGTATTCTTTTTTAATATTCTAAGTCCCATCCTGCATTTATATAAAATCTCACCCATCAAAATTAATACTGTATCTTAAAAGACAAGAACTACATTTGTAGCCTTACTGCTCAAGAGATAAATAAAGTATTACTGTTATACTTCTCTTTTTTTCTGTAAGGACATCTGCCGTTTAATAGCTTTGTATCACATCATTATTACATTGACTGACAGTTTCTGTATGGTTGCATGACAGGACATACATTAATGATTACTGTTGGGGAATAAAGGAAGGTATAAAAATTGGTGTGGCCAGTTCCATGCGTAATAGTACTGTTGCTCCCTCTGAGCTGACATCTAATTTATGATCTAAGTTTAGTGTGCTGTTATTATTTATTAATTTCACATAATTTTTGACGAATTCCTGATAATTTAAATGAAACTTAATCATAGAATAGAATATAGCATTTAGGCCAAAGGCCAAGCGCTGGGGCCTATGAGGTCATTTAGCGCTGAAATGAAAATCAATTCTAAAATTACAAAGGTGTAACAGGAGGAAAACCTCACAGTTGCACTAATGAATCTAATTGTTAGAGAGGGTGATAATGGGTGGAAGAGTATGAATGGAAGTACAGTTATGAATGAATGGAGCAGTTTACCGCTAGAAACTGCAAATAATGCATAAAGGGGGTTGCACTGCTGAGGTGCACTGATGGTTTTGATGCAAATAATTAAAATGTGTGCCACTAAAGCACCACACTGTAAAGGGTGCAGGGAGCTATTTGGAACTCCACCATTTTAACCTGGTTACTCTATCGGTATCCTCACTTCTCTGTCCACGTGGGTCCAGCTCCAACATATTTTAACCTTTAAACTAGCTTCACATAATTTGTGGAATGTAAATTTATTTGTTGTGCAAAAGAATGTCAGGCATTTACCTTCAATAATCTTCGGTGTTGAATTTATTGCAATCAGTTTCTGTCTGGGAAAGATTCAATTTGTTTCAAGTGAAGTGGCAGCAAATCCTACTCTTGTTAAGGGATTTGGAACCATCAATATAAAATGCATAAAGGGGACATTTGCATCTTCAATCTTCTATTGTGTATTGCTTATAATGTTCAGGAGTACTGGCATATTTTCCAGACAAATACAGGTACCCTTGGAGGAGGCAGTCGAGTTCTAGAAGAAAACTGATCTTCAGATATTTCGATTCTTTGAGATTATTAGCTCAAATTGGGAAAGGAGGGAGATGGTTTGTCACGACAATGACTGATCTAACAGCTTGTTAGAGGAGAAAAAGAAAAAAGGACACTTTCTAAAAACACTTCAAGAGCAGATTCTTAATATTGCAATTTTAAATCACATGACGATCCAATTATCATGACTTAGCAGTCCAGCATAGAATAGTAATGAAAAAAAAAACACTTCCCCAGGTCATAGATAGCTTTCAGAATTCAATCATATCTGCCCTACATGTCATATACACAACATTAAGTTTTCAAGTTTTCATTTATAAAAATGTTTGACCCAGAACTTGTTAAACTAATGGGCAATACCAATTCTGATTAAATTTGATTTCAGGGTTCTGTTCTAACTGACATCTCTCCAGATAATGTTAAACATTTAGTGGTTTTTAAAATACGCTACTTTCTTACACCATTAAGTATCTATTTTGGAAGTTATTAACTGTCTATGTAAATATTGAGCTATCAATACATTACTAAGCAAAACTTTATTTTATATTTTTAGTGTTTTGGCACAGCCATTAGACACAAGTTACTTAGTAACTATAATCAGTTGGGAAGTATTTAATGAATACTGGTAAATGATCAGTTACTATGTTTGGGAGTAGATTATCTGTGTGGTTTCCAGTACCATCTATATTGTTGCCCTTGTGCTCAGTCAAGGCATCTGCAGATAAGATCTTGATGGACAGATATACAGAATTAACGGATTTAGCCCAACCACTAGAACCCTTAAGTGAACTAACGTTTCAGAGCCAGACAGCTGGATACTTTCCAAGGAAACAAGGCCTTCACCTCCGAAGACGTATTCAAAGACCAGTCAATATGCCTAACGCCCAATCTACAATTAGATATTTAGAGGAAATTGCTCCTTCGGCCAAAAAACGATGAAATCATTACCTATACAATACCAAGGAGACGCCTCTATGAAGAAATGATGATGCTCAAAAAAGACCCCAGACTGACAGTTTCCATTTTAATCGCCCTTTTAAAAATTGTGTATTTTTACTTTTGTCTTTGCAAATTTTGTCATTTTGTCTCAGCACAGCTGGAGAGGACCTCAGTGAAGGTAGAAAGCTCCTGCTCTGTTCTGTATTTATTCACTTAAATTCTGTTGTATAAAGTGGCTTTATATTTTCCATAGGCTACAGACTTTTTTCTCAATTAAAGACTTAATGGGAACCATAATTATAAATTAATTTAAAATTGTAACATGAGTAATTTTTTGCTCAACTTGCTCGGGGATTTCTAGAAATCAGAAACACCTACGTTTGTTTGACCCAGTGCATTAAAATTTCTTTTGCATATATATATATATATATATATATATATATATATATATATATATATATATATATATATATATATATATATATATATATATATATATATATATATATATATATATATATATTTGTATATGAAGTCCCCCCTTTCAAAAATAAAAAGTTTTGTAAAAACTGTGGTTAAAGTATAAAGTCATAAAATGCCGTGACTTAGGGACTGTAGTTAAGTTGACAAAAGAACAACTAATAAAGTAAGCAAAACAAAATTTGTTTTCATTTTTAAAAATAGAGTTGGTCAATTTTCAAACTAAATGAGTTATAGATTTTTCAACTATGAACGACCTTTCAAACCCTTTTCCGGCATTCTCATGCCATAAAAATAAACTAAATTCTTTAATATGTAATTATGACATAAACATTTAAAATTATAAAAAAAAAGTTTTGTTTCTACTCGTTCAAATCCTCTTGCAACTATTTGAGTTTCTTAGGTAGTTGCAAGAGGACTTGAATGAGTAAACAAAAAATTCATAATTTTGCATTTTCATGTCATAATCACATATCATTAAAGGCTTCAGAAACTATTTTTACCGTGACGGACCTCTCTTTGAGTGCTTAGTGTTGCGTATCTAGTGAGAGATAATTAAGGATGGGTGGAAAAAGATGGAAAATGATTGGCTCTTTAGTGAAGGAGAGGCGCATTTTTACGCTTCATAAACTTTTCTTACGGAATAATAATAATAATAATTAATAATAATAATAATAATAATAATAATAATAATAATAATAATAATAATAATAATAATAATAATAATAATAATAATAATAATAATAATAGCACAAAATCAACTACATAAATAAAAAAATAACAGAATTAGGAATACCAAAAACTTTGTGATAAGTGGCAGTATAAAAGAATAAAAGGCAATAAACAGAGAAAATGATCACTAAACAAAAAATGCCTATCAATAAACAACATAATAAAAAATGAAAACCCTCCAAAAATGCCTAATTCATAAAAAACTAATAACGTCTTAACACTCACCAAAACAGACGGCCCAGTGCTTGCTTCTGAAAATGAAAAAATTAAGACGATTATTGCTGGAATACACTTTGATCAAAGTTATTAACGTGGGACATTGTATCCGCATTTAGCTATTTTTTTACAGCATTCCAAAGCAAATCTTGGGTTGGCAGCAGAATCCAGAGGAGAGAGGAGGGAGAGAGGGAGTTTTAGCAGTGGTATTTAGCATTTAAGTGTCATGTGTTCCCTAACTCATGTCACAAACATTCATATATATATATATATATATATATATATATATATATATATATTAAATATATATATATATATATATATATATATATACCACGATATTAGATAGATAGATAGAAAGACAGATAGAATAGATAGATAGATTGACAAAATCAAACCTGACCTTTACAACAGACACTAAACCATAAGCAAGACAAAGCCTTTCGACTTATCGCCCTTTACTTAGCAGAGTCTGTAAACAAAACAAACATAATAGATGACAATACTTATCAGGACCTCCTGGTACTGGATTACATATCTTTTTATTTATGATTTTGTATATATATATATATATATATATATATATATATATATATATATATATATATATATATAATTATATAATGTATGAATGTTCGTGACATGAGCTCAGGAACACATGACTCTTAAATGCTAAAATACCACTGCTAAAACTGAAACCAATCGTACTATATTCATTTTCATCCTAATTAGACATCTTCAGGAGGGCTAGTGCATAGCAGCAGAATATGACTCTTAACATTCAGTTTAAGGGAATTTTCTAAAAGTGTATCTCGTCAAAAAAGGGAGCCCAGTAAGAAAATCTGTATTTAAAACCATCTCCTCCAAACAATTTCTGGAAGATTAATGCTTCAAATCGTAGAACCACATTGTGAAATATTATGAAAATTTAATAAAATGTAAATTAAAAATTTCAAAATTAAAAAAATAATTTTGCAAACAAATATAACAAATTACGAAGGCACAGGGAACATTTAGAGATAAAGATTATATATTAACATCTAAATAAAGTATGATATATTAACCAGAATTCAGTGGAATCATTTTTCTCTTGTACGGAATTTTTATTCTTCTGTATAATTTTCCACAAGGGATAATATAAGAGAAAAAAGGCGTCGTTACTTTGACAGAGGCGACTACGAAGCATATAGCAATGTAATTATTAGTTATTGCATCAAGCAATAAAAATAAAGACCGAAAAGAAAAGGGACACAGAAAACATTTATGGATTTTCCTATGAAATATTAAATGTATATTGCGATGACCACCAGCTATGGAGAATATGCGACCAATACTTGTCTGGTGAATATTTACTTCAAACGATTCTGATCTTTCATTTTCAAGAAAGAACCACAGCAACAATAGTTCTGCAGCTTCTGTTCTTATCTTTGAGATTCCTTACGCACCAAATATAATAAATAATCAATAAGAAGAAGTGAAAGTGAAGAAAGGACAATCAACAGAAAGAGGCTGACTGAAGAAGAAGGGACAGATCCATTTGCATGTGTCTGCTTTTTATGCAACAACAGACATTCGGTTTTCGCTCCCATTTCACCGATAAAATTCCTTCCAATGGAAACGAACGCCCATTTAAGAACCATCGTGAGGATCAACTTTTCTTGTGAAAGAGAAAAATATAATTGTAAAATAATAATAAAAAAAAACAATACAAACGTACAATAATAAAAAGAAAAAATAAAAATATATATAATAAAGAAAAAATATACATGTAAGATATTAAAAGAAAAAATAGTATTGTAAAATAATAATAAAAGAATAAAATACAAATGTAAAATAATAATAATAAAGTAAAAAATACAAACGTTAAACAATAATAAAGATAAAAAAATACAAATGTCACATAACAATACATAAATAAAGATGAATACGACCAACTCGGGACCAGGCAAAAAAAGATGATTTAAAGACAAATTATCAGCAATAAGAATACTTATAAAAACAACAGTTTATACGAGTATAAACGAATGTGCTTTTATGACACTTATCAGCGTCTGACATCATGTTCAGGTAAGACCACAGGAATAATCAAAGAAAGAAGTAATCAGCGCTTTCGTGTTACTACAAAACACTTACACGAGAGAGAGAGAGAGAGAAGAGAGAAAGAGAGAGAACGCGATGAAATAACATGAAAGCGCTTCGTGTTTCTTTTGTTTTTCTTGTGGTCTCAGCTGAATAAACGAATGGGTGTCAATTGGAAAATGAACAAAGGAGGTAAAACATAGAAAAAAGAATATGCCTTACATTATATAGCCAAGTAGCAAAATGGAAGGCCGGACATAGAGAAAAATATCAGTATTTTGCTGCAAGAGATAAATCTAAATATTTCAATTGCTACTGCTCATAAAAATGTAGGGAAAACTTTTGAGTTTCCTGAAAGATAAAACAACGAAAAAAGCTTTCTTTGAAAACCTAATTTTCCATGAAATTCAAGGATAAAATTAACAGAAAAAATATAAAATACAAGAAAATCATTAGCAAATCAATAATGAAGAACTGGAGACAAAAAAAATGAAAAAAAGTTAAGAAAATGAGGTTAGTCCAACAATAATCACTAAGATAGCTTAGCTAAAACCCTTGCAACAGGTAATGAAGTGCAGGGGAAGAGGAAAGCGAACACTGGTTAAAGGAAAACAAACAGAGCCATGAAAACATGAGGATGAGGAGGATGCAGACAGAAATAATAGTTGAGCACAAAGAGAAACCGAACGACGTAATCATTATTTGAAAAAAAAAAAAAACCAACATATTGGTCAGAAAACTCGAAAAAATGAGGCTTCTGTCGGAATGAACGAGAAAAAATAGACTTTAACTGGAAAAATTATAGTACAGAAATAGTCCTCAGTCATAATAAGAGTGTTTCCACTAAGAAATAGACATCTTCACACTCCTTTACAGACTGGGAACAGGGAATGGAATATAGAATTCTGGCCCAAGGCCAAGCGCTGGGACATAAGAGGTCATTCAGCGCTGAAAGGGAGACAGAGTAAAGAAGGTCTGAAAGGCGTAACAGGAGGAAAACCTTAAAGCAGTTGCACTATGAAACAATCGGTAAGAGAGGGTTAGGGAAAGTAAGGTTGAAGAAAGAGAATATGAACGGAGGTACAGTAAAAGGAATGAAAGGGGTTGCAGCTAGGGACAGAAAGGACGCTGCAAAGAACTTTAAGTAATGCCTACAGTGCACCGCATGAGGTGCACTGTATGCACTACCCCCTACGGAAAGTGGGGTGGGAAGAACGTCGAAGATATGAAAAAGGATGAACTCCATTTCCTGCTCGGGAAGACTCTGGATGCTGGACGCCGCTCATCCATCTCTTCACTGGTAAAGGTGCGATCTACAACAATGAAGACGAATGGCCAACACTGGAGTGAGAAAAGGGCAATATGTCACGCGTTACTCCAAACTATCAACCAACCATCGGTAAAGTGACCATTGAGAGAGAGAGAGGGGGGATCTGTGTGCATATGCACTGAAAATATTTTAACTTTTGATGTTTCATTTCCATTAAATAATATCAAGATGGAGGCACTTGTATTCAATAAAATTACCCGGCGCCCCACCCCAAATCACTCACTCTCTCTTTCTCTTTCTCTCTCTTTGGTCAATTGTTACGTTTTACACTATGGTAATTGTTTTTTTTTTAACTCTCTCATACAGAAGGTGTTGTTTATGAACTCACTCGAATTTCAGCTCTAGAACAGAACCGAAGAGAACAGAGCATAAGAGGAAGCTGACTCTCATAACGCCATTGCAAGAAAAGCTTCGGATGTCCCTTCCCTCTCAGCGTCTGTCTCCTGTTCTCAGGCCTACTTTCTATATATCATTAATATTATACCACCTTTAACCTTTGGTATAAAGAACTTTAAGAGTGCACTTCTCAACGAACATCTCAAGTGTTAAGAGTGAAAGCATCTATCGATGGAACAGAATAGAATAGGTGAATTTAGGGAGAAAACCAAGCGCTGGGACCTATGAGGTCATTCAGAGCTGAAAAGGAATTTGACTGTAAGAAGGTTGCAAAGGTGTAACAGGAGGAGGACCTCGCAGTTGCATTAAGAAAATTGTTAGAGAGGGTGGAAAGTCAGATGGAAGAGAGATTATGAACGGAGGTACAGTAAAAGGAATGAATGGAGTTGCAGCTAGGGGCCGAGGGTTTCGTAAGGATGAACGCACACTGCAGTAAAACATGCCGGCAACTTATCGCATACATACCACAAACAAGTTGAATACAAGCCAGAGACTTATTGGTGGTCCTAATCAGAGCTCCATATGATTATCAAGCTTTTGCCAAAGATTTCTTCTCAAATGTATCGATTGTATAAAAATATAATACGATACATTTGACTTTCAAAACATCCTGTTACCTTCGTAGAGACAGAGCGGGCGCCTTGTTCCAGGCTACTCTGCTGTTTTGCCTTTTTTCCTGAAACATTTGATGGACACTGGTTGTTTGTTTGCCTGTTGTCGTTCATCTTTTGGAAGGTCAAGTTGCCTCTTTGTCACCGAATAGCTGTTAGCACCAGTTGCGTTTCCTGCTTTTTAGATATTCTTGTGGATACGAACAGATGAAAGGTCGATATCGCGAAGATGCTGCCAAAGTTGAAAAATATCCTGCTAAGGAGAGACGAATTCTGAAAGTGCATGAAAAAAGCAACTCTGAATTTTATTTACCATCGGTATCCGTCAACTCTACTGTACACTATTGCCAATTCACAGCATAATAAATTATTCTCCCATTATCAAAAAGTATAATAAATTATTCTCCCATTATCAGAAAATGAAGTCTCTCTAAAACCTCGTTTACTTCGCAAAGGACGAATAAAATTAAATCCTTAAACCTCATTCGAGAAATGAGACGAACGAACTCAAATATCGCTACGAAAGTTTAAATTCGTCAGACAAACTGGACCTTCAATCATTCCAAAGGATCATCCAGAAAAAAAGCCTTGATAAAACTGGGATAGAAAATTAGATATAATAATAACCATATAGATAACTAGACAAATAGATAAAATTACAGGCATTTCTTGCATTCGTATGTGTGGTGAGCATATTATAACCCCAGATAAATAATGCTATCATTTTTCGCATTAGTTACTTAAAAAACAGGAAAAATTTTATATTACCGATCAACATCCACCCAGTGAGCCGAGTTCTTTCAGAGCAATACAAAAGTTGACCGATAAGGGAGATTAATCAATATCATATAATGAGATATTATCCTATTAGAAGATAATTTTTTCAAATGGATGTAACACGATGTTTTAGTTCAAGATATATGAAACTCCGCCTATCATAAAAAGTCAAGGATAGTATAACGCAAAGACAAAAGCTCCCATGAGTTTTTTAAACAAAATGCGTCGAAAATCGAGTTTTCTGTACAACGTATAGTGCTGTATGAAACTCTCAGCCATCATGAAACTCAGTTGCAGCCATGAAACTTTCAGTAACGGCCAAAGCCAGACGCACGATTATGGCTAATAAATGAAAAAATAAAAACTACTGAGGCTAGAGGACTGCACTTTCAGTATGTTTGATGATTGGAGGGTGGATGATCAACATAACAATTTGCAGCCCTTTATCAATAGTTTTTAAGATCTGAGGGCGGACAGAAAAAGTTTGGACAGACAAATAGCCATCTCTATAACAGTTTTCTTTTATAGTCATCTAAAAATGATATTTTTAGTAGTGTAATAATTGTTTGTGTTCTTTTGAGAAGGAAGGAACCACTTAATACCCTAATGCCATGACTATGTGTTTGTGCAGCTCTGTCTCTCTCTCTCTCTCTCTCTCTCTCTCTCTCTCTCTCTCTCTCTCTCTCTCTCTCTCTCTCTCCATGTGATGATAATATTGACAAATGAATCTTTGTTTATTTTCCCTTTTCACCATTGAAATTTATTGTTCTTTTATTCCTGTATTACATTTTTATAACCTTCTGAACTGACCAATAAGGGGAAGGGAGTGTGCAATGCCTGACAGACTTTTAGGGTTATTGGTTTCGACAGTTATTTGGTACAATGCAATTTTTCTTTTCTTTACGATATCGAAATACATTACCCTAATTTCCAAATTTATTGTGTACTCATGAATCATTCTTACAGCTTCCTCTATCATCATCACCTTGACAAAACTGATCAATTAACCTTCTCATCCATTCTTCTGGAACCTGTCCCTCATCTATATATACCTTACAAACAATGGTCAGCAGCTCAGTCTCAATTAAACCGTCACCACTATACTGCAGCGCCTCATTTGTAACCACATCAACCACTGGTGTATTTCCATGCTTTAAATTGCTCTCCTCAAAAGCCAAACAATTACTCCCACAAACCTTCGTAATTTACTCTTTTTTTCCACTCTTGTGATATTCAGCTCTTCCTCTCTTCTGTCTTCCACTTCAGTCAGAATTTCCCTAATATCACTGTTAATCTCATAGCCATTTGTTCATTAGTGATTATTGTTCTCTCTGCATTCTCTTCTCTTAGAAAAAAATCTTGACATTAAAGATCCCAACTTCGTTTCTGTCCTTTGCACTAAAGCTTTAAATTTTTACCACTAAACAAGTCATTTCCTTATTTTAAGCACACGCTATTTATTGTCTCTTCCTATCCTCCCATACCTACATTTATTTATTATCAAAGTAGTAACCAGACCACTGAGCTGACTTTCAGCTCTCTCAGGGCTCTCTAAAATACCAGGTCCAGGCCTCAGGCCAAACGCTGGGACCTAATAGGTTAATCAGTTGATGAGAGAATTAAAATTAAAAACTGGAAAACCATAAAGTAACATTTACTCGGTTTAAAAAGGTGCAACAGGAGGAAAACCTCGCAGTGTCCTATGAATCAAGTTGCAAGAGGGTGGAAAGAATTTGGAATGTTTTGAAAGGCTACAGTAAACCAACGTGATTTGCAGCAGCTTATTTTAAGCACACACGCTGCAAAGAACTGTTTAATTCTTCCCCGCATTGCACTGATCCTCCCGCACGGGCTATACCCACAAACATTCTCTGCTGTCCCTAGGACACTTCACGAAGTTTCACAAAATCCTGACCTACTTCCACTTCATGTCATTCATTCAAGGTTTTGTTCTTCTCAGTTCTTTATCACAATTGATTACATTACAGCCAAATTTTCACACCTTCTCCAACTTAAACATCACTTCAACAAAATAATGAAAAGATATAACTACAACCACTCCTCTTCTCAACATTGCATCTGTTAATGTGTTCTTTCATCTACTCTTTCTTCATCATTTTCTCTTAACAAGTGTGCGAGCGATTATTCTGCTTTGAAACCATTTAATTCCAACAATCAAACATATTTCCACAATACTTTCTGCCTTTTATGTTCTCGTCGAACTCCATAACAAGGTCATCTCTTACTCTGTCACCTACTTTTGCAGTTAAACCCCAAAGCACAATCACCCAATTTTTACTCTGGAAAGAGTCAGACCAACCTGAAAACATCTCTTTCACTGTCATTATTTTCAGTTTATGGGACACACAGTACGTTCACCTATGCAGTCTTCTCTCCTGCCACATTCGTTCTTATTCATATTATTTTCGATCCAACACTTTTGTATTCATCCATTTACAGGGTCTTAAGACACTATGCTTACTCTCTCTCTCTCTCTCTCTCTCTCTCACACACACACACACACACACACACACACACACACACATATATATATATATATATATATATATATATATATATATATATATATATATATATATATATATGTGTGTGTGTGTGTGTGTGTGTGTGTGTGTGTGGTGTGTGTGTGTGTGTGTGTGTGTTTCAAGAGGTTAATATTACAACTCAGAAGAGAGCATTCTGAAGCTGGTGAAAATTAATAACATAAAGAATGTAGGTTTGCAAAGCTGCTGCAACATGTAAGGAAATATGATGCAATGAAAAATCTTTAGTCGAAGTATAAAAACAAAGGCATCTGCCGAAGCAAATACGATATTCGCGAAAGTTCTCTAGAAATTCAGGAAATTTAATTTCCTTCACAAAGAAACGTCAATATTTTTAATACATCTCGCAACAAGGGATGAGCGAAAAGAATCATTGTTAATTTTGTATGCAATGTGATGTGATCAGCATAAAAATACCGTCGTGTCAACGAAGCAGATTACGAAGTGTTTCGCACTTCAAACTCTCGTCCTTCCCCTAAGCAATGGCAGCAAATACCGGAATCACAATGATAAGGAGAAAAGCCTACTGAAATTCCTATCTGAAATAAATAAAGATTACAACACAAACCAGTTGGGGCATTTGCAATTTATACACAGTTCATTATTGCAAACTAAGCAGACTTTTCATTTGTAATATTATTGTACACACATCGCAACATATACGCACATACATATATATATACGTAATTGTAATAACTACAATGCCCTCTTAACTTCTCCAATTCTTCGTGCCTTTTTTTTTTTTTGGATACGCTTGTCACTACAAAGCCTTAAGATTCAAGTGCAAGAAATATGAAGATATTATGATGTCCGGTGGCGGGAAACGAACCCGGGTTACATAATCACAACTAGGTCGCGTTGCCGACCTGACCACTAGAAGAATAATCTATTACCTCTCATACATAGATATACCTGTCGTTTTCAGATATATTTATTAGAGCTGGAACAGACCCATCCTCACCATCGTGACCGAGTGGGCAATCACTTTTATTGTTTTTTAAACTGAAATATATATGTAGAACCTACATATGTAATTGTAATAGCCACAATGCCATCTTAACTTCTCGAATTCTTCGCGTTGTTTTGGATACGCTTGTCACTACAAATGCTGGTAAATTCAGAATATAGCATAAATATGCTAATATTAATTTCATAATTATTTATCTCTTTCCATTCAAATACCCTACAGCATTCAGCTCCAAGAACAACTTTTTAGGTGGAACTTAGAATTGTTCGTCCCGACCACACGAGTGAAGATGGAAACATTAGCTGTATAGGAGGAGATGATGGCTGTTATAGAATGAGTGTTTCAGATTTGCAAAAGGGTCTTTTATCCCCACTTGACATTCAAGAAGTTTTCTTTTATTTCAAATCACATTTGGTGATATTTTAATAAGAAAATGCTCCAAATAGAAAGAAAGTGTCATTTATGAGATGTAATTTTTTTTTTATTTATCTTTTACCGGACAGACGAGAAAAGCTAACTTGCCTCTCGTACCCAACAACACCTTTGTTGTTTACTAAACATAATGAAAGATGTTATTAATGTGCACAATGATCGATTCGGTAGTGCAATGCATTAGGACAGGGGTAAGGTCGAAGGTACGCTGCAAAGAACCTCAAGTAATGCCTGCAGTGCGTCGTGAGAGGTGCACTGACGGCACTACCCCCTACGGGGAAGACCCCTTCAAACGAAGAAGCTTTGAAGAACGATGCCCACTTGAAAGTGCTCCTACTCAAAGTATCATTAATGACAGCGTTAATGAGCTGGTCGAGATGCAAGTCATGCAATACCATTCGATGGGGAGGAAATGAATTGGGCTTTTAATGTGTGTGCAGAATATATGTATATAATACATGTGAGTGTATGTGTGACAAAGACTCAACAGGCTGTCAATATCTGAACTGGCACTAAATGAAAGACCCAAATCCTGGAGTCAGAAAGAGTGGAGGATGAGTTCCTTTTTGCCCGAAGGCTCAGATTCCGAAGCGAAGGAAGGTTCGTCTTTCCTCAGCCACTGGTGATAATTCTGGAGGCTTTTATGAGGGGCATTTTATCTAAAGGAATGCCTGACCTTCCGGAGTTTCTCTTGTCCTCTGTCATTATTGTGTTTGATGTTTTATTTCTATAAATAGCAGCAAGCTGACGACTCCTATGTTTTCCATATTTTTCATTTCAGTATTTGTAAAAGACAAGGCAGGTTAATATAAAATTTCCCTGACACGTTCGGTCATTTCATTTAAATTCCTGCATATTAATTTCCCTTGTTGGCGCGAATCCCTCGTTTAAAATTTCACTCCATTACAGATATTCTTAGTTCATGAAAGAAATTTCAGTTATGGAAAAAAAAAAGTTGAAGGGCTTGGAACTAAATAAGTGACGAAGCAGTCAGGCGAAATACTGAAAAAAGACGAAGGCAGAAACAAAAGGCAACAAAAGCGCCGTTCGCGATGCTAAACAAAAAGCCGCTGCAATAATGTTTGCAGGCGACAGAAGACCAGCAAGTGTGATTTTGAGTGGGAAGTGGATAACAAATATTGGATTAGAATGAATCCAGAACGCTGGGGAGTTTCCATTCACAATGGAAACAGGGTCTCGGTTCTGCCGGGATGTTTGCAAAAAGATTTACAAAGGCTCTTTTGTGGACATTGTTCATGCACAAGCGAATGGGACAAGGCCGCTCCCGGACGCCCAGTCTAATCAGAAACCGATAATAAAGCCTGTGTATTTGTTTAAAGCACTCGTGCCTGAGAAGATGCGTATGCACAAAGATACTTTTGGCCCCCGTGAATCGACTTGAGTTAATTGCCCAAAGCGATTGACGGTAGTCATAAATTAAATTAACAGGCAAAACCTGACAAGTCTCGCATTGGTCATCTTAAATATAAGTGATTATGTAGGAAAAATAACCTCCTTTTGAGTGATGGAAATTTGATGGAAAGGTTTTTTGTGAATCTGCCAACTTTACAAACTATATATGAGGACTCGTAAAAACACACCGGGCAAATGTTCCCCCCGGGCTAGTAACTGTCTTCGTTGGTTCTCCTCCTCACAGGTTAACAAAAGACCTTCTCGAGATTCAACCTGCAGAGCGGATGTTGTTGGAGAATATCTCTTTTCGTGACAGAGCGTCTCACAGTCAGCGGTATAATAAACGAAGCACAAGAGGAGGAAGCAGTATTTATACAAAACAAAAAGGTCAATGGAAGTGTATTCAGCGAAAGCCCGAGAAGGAAGACTAATGAGAAAATACCTGAACAGAATATAGAATTTAGGCCTAAGGCCAAGGCTGGGGTCTATGAGGTCATTCAGCGCTGAAACAGAAATTGACAGAACCAAAGTTTGAAAGGTGCAACAGGAGGTCAACCTCGCAGTTGCACTATGAAATAATTGTTAGAAGAGAATGGAAAGTAAGATTGAAGAAAGAAAATATGAACGGAGGTACAGTAAAGGGAACGAAAGAGGTTGCAGCTAGGCACCGAAGGGACGCTGCAAAGGACCTTAAGTAATGCCTACAGTGGCCCCTATGGGGAGTGGACTGGTAGGTGAGAGTCTGGGAGCGCACTCGGGTCTCAGCAGCAATCGTCAGTCAAGCGCTGCACCTTTCATCCAAAGGACCTTTGACCCTCTGTGGCCCTTTCAGGGACCCTGACTCTACCAGGCAGTGGAAGAAGCCCTGGTGATACCACTTGGCTTTGTCGAGATTTCGCTACATTTTCCTGTTTCTCACACTACCTCATACTACATCAAAAAATATGAAAAACAAAACAATTTCCTTGTGTCTATTATACGCTTAGTCTTCGTTTTTCAATGTCTAATTATTTGTTCTTTTTGTTTATACATCAATATATTATAAGCACCCCTCTTTTATTTAAAAGGTTTAAACATTTTTCTTCAAGATAAAAACTAATATAGAGTCAAATAAATGCACGACATAAGGTTGAGTAAAATGACCAATAGATATTACTCCACATTGCTAGAGTTCTCTCCCTGTTTAAAATGACTTCATTAGATTATCCGCATCACATTACTCATGATACGGATTGTTGATCCCTTCATAATTTGTTTGTTCCAGTTGTTCTCTCATAATCTAATCTCCACCACACTGGATATTGGGAAATCAGTAGCCACTGATGCAAACTGTCAAGGGAGCACCAAGTCAAAAGACAAGCAGTCTGTATGTAGTAGACTACTGTTATCTTTATATCATGATCTCGTTAAACGTTACACTTTTTTTATGAGGAGACGAATTTACCTCCAAATATCCATCTCCCAAAGGTAGCCAGATAAATTCTCTCGAAATTCCTGCCATGTACAGAGGCAAATTGAATATTCTGAAGGCACTTGTAACCACAAATGGATTACCACTGACGTCTCTCCCTTTCACGCAAAGGTTTTGCTCCCAAAATGGTTTGGTGAAGGCCAAATGTTCCACCATATCTCCCAGAGAGAAATATGGGGTCAGTATCTATTGACAGATGACAACTCGCCCTTTTTCATTCTGTCATATGAACTGCAGTGCTTCACTGGCTTGCATTGTTCGTAGGTGTTTATATTCTCCTTTATACTGAATGCTGTAAAAGTATTTTTCAGAATACTTATTTAAGAAGGGTGTATACATATAAGGGACTAATTTTTCAACATTAAGCCGTTTCCCCACCAAAAGAAGCTTCAGAGATAAAAGAAGAAAATGGTAACTTCCACGATCATAATTTAACACTGAATCATGGATGAACCACCTGTGAAGAAAACTTCCACCTCACTACTCGCTTCATATGCTCAAAGAATTTTCCAATCAGCAGCACGTCGAACCCCTTCACACACAGCCATTCATTTCAATTTTTATGTGAGCACTTACACCTTTGTTGTTAAGACCCCTTTTTCCAAAACCTCCTACACTCCATTTATCCAGTACTTTCCAGTATTTTTTTTTCAAACTCTTCCAACTTATGTACCAATATAACAACCTCAAAATCTTCCCACTTGACCAGACCATCTCAAAACATTCTAATTAATCTTTTCTCCTGAGCCGACCTTTTCATCACCTCCATGTTTCTTCTTATTTTTCGCTTTTACGATTTTCCTTGAAACACTTTTTCTTCAACAAACTCTTTCTCAGCAGCTTTCTTTTCGTTCCTCGTAATTCAACATTTAAACTTCACTTCCTGAACAACTGTCTGGCTCAACAATCCCTTTATCCAATTCGCTCCACATCGGAAATATCACTGGATGGGAATTATAATAATTGGATATTAAACTAAATTTGTAAATTAATGTTCGTAAATATAAAAAAAGGAATGTGTGATTTTAAAATTCAATTATAATTCACACATCTATATGAATATATAAATATACTATATATATAAATATAATATATATATACATATATATATATAAACATATATAAACACACATATATATATATATATATATATATATATATATATATATATATATATATATATATATATATATATATATATATATATATATATATATATATTATATATACAGTACAAACAATTATGTATTAGTTGAACTAAGCTGACGCCATTAGAATGTTATGGAGGAAAGGAACGAAGGGAAATCCTTGAGGGGAGGGTTACAGAGAAAGCCTTCAGCACCTCCATATCCGTAAGGATAATGAAAAGGCTGCAAGGAGAAGGAGAGATGGGGTCCGATTATGAAGACTGATATTCTCTGATCAATTACTGACTTAACGAAAATAAGACTTGGTAACAAATGTTGATGGAAGCAAGCCATACAGAACGCTCCCTCTTCCTGATCCCCGCTGAATAAATCAGAAAATGATAATTGAATTCACAAGGTCGATGCTCTGATAATCTAAATTTTCGGAATTAAAACAACTTAAGAACAATCATTGCGGCAATCTGTAAAATATATACATACATACATAAACTCTCTTCTGATTCCCCCCCCCCTCTCTCTCTCTCTCTCCCCATCTATGCAGCTTCAACAGAACATGGCACAAGGCGAGGTTACATTTTCTGCCTCCTAAATATCTTTTAAAGTTACCTATAAGGTACGTTTTGCATTTGTTTTGCTTGTCCTAAGACAACAAATTTCTGTTGTTCCTGAATAAGTAAAACAGAGAGCACAGGTTATACAAAACTGAAGATCAGTATTAAGAAACAGACCCACTTCCATGAAGTCTCCCTTCAGTGCCTCCAAGAGACTTCAGCCATGAATTGATCAAAAATTCGTCCTGGCGACAGCAAAGAGTTTTAAGCAATTTGTTTCGTTTTTGATCATTCCATTTACGATTCTGCGATATTTGTGCAGCAAACAAAGCTTTTACCAAGGAAGTTACAACAATTATTGTCATATGGGTCCTGAACGCTTGATGTTTGGAAATGACTCTTTTCTCGTTTTCACCTGCGTCCGGGATAGCGCTGACGTTCTGACACATTTGGAAAATCGAATGTTAAAATCCTTTTCCAAAATGAAGGGGAGGGAAATCTCACTCATTTTGACGTCAAAGGACCAAGAGAAAGTAAACTGAAATATTGTTCTGGAAAATATAATTCTGCATAAAGGCACGACTTACTTATCTTATAGTAGTACAAATTATTTCTCATTTATACAAAAAGCACAAACACCCAGACGAACATACACAAACAAATAAAGCAAAACTACCCACTAGCTCCAAGAAATAATAAATTGCAGATATAAAAGGCGCTACTCGGACCTGTTGAGAGACTGAATGGAATACTCTTATGGACCGTCGGCAAACACACGGATGGGAGAGGCAATAAATAGTTCCTCTGTGTATGGGGGTGATAGAGGAGACTCAAAGAATTATAAGGGTGAGATTTTAACTGAAAAAATAAGACATGACAAAAGAACTGGTAGGAGAACAACTGTATTTTTATGGAAAGGGTGAGTGGATCAATAGCTATGAAACAGTTGTGTGAGAAGCTTCAAAGGGAAAAACCAGTACTAAGCTTTGTAGTCACAAACGCATCAAAAAGATTTGAAGAATTCGAGAAGCTCAGAATGAATTCTCGTTATTATAATTGCATACGTATCTGGTACAACGAAACCAGTTGATGCTGTAAAGAATATTTCCACCTAAAAATGGCAGAGAAAACGATTTCTCAATTGGCTACGCTGGTGAGGATGAGTCTATTCCAGCTCTAATAAATGTATCAGAATTCGACAGGTACACGGAAGCATAAGCAGCGATGGACTTATTCTTCCAGCGGTCAGGTCGGCAACGTGACCTCGTTCTGATACTCCAGATGCGAGTTCGAATCCTGCTACCGGACATCGGAATCACTTCATAGGCTTGCATTTGGATCTAAGGCTTCAAAGTGGTAACAAGTGCATCCATAACGTGGAAGAATCCGAGAAGTTAACAGGGCATACGGTCCTTACAATTACATACCTATTTGGTAAAAGTGACCAGTAGATTCTTATATTTACATACATATATATATACACACACACACACACACACACATATATATATATATATATATATATATATATATATATATATATATATATATATATATATATATATATATATATATATATATATATGAGTGTGTGTCTGATTGGTCAAGTTTCCCAAGTTAAAATTCTGAATGAAGCCAAGAGGAGCGCCACAAGTGCAAGCTCCCGTCTTCAGCTTCATTAAAGAAACAAAAATAAAAATGACGGAACGTCTTTATATATTCGTCTCTCTGACCTGAGGATGAGGTCAGCTGACTTCAATTAGCCTTTGGGTCTGCTGACTTGGTCTTATCCTTCCTTAATGGGCAACTGGATTGGGTTGATATACAAGGATAAGATGAAGAAGGCATCTGGATCGTCTATGGACACGGTCTCTGCTATATGCAGCTTTTTAGTTTTAGTTATTCTCCCTGTGGTTGATTTTGGAGATGGATCGGATTCGATTATACAATTTAGGCCAAAGACCATGCGCTGGGACCTATGAGGCCATTCACGGCTGAAATTAAACTGAGAGATAAGAAGGGCTGAAAGGTGTAACAGGAGGAAAACTTCGCAGTTGCACTACGAAACAATTGTTAGAAGAGAGTGGAAAGTAAGACTGAAGGATGCGAATATAAATGGAAGTACAGTAAAAGGAACGAAAGGGGTTCCTGCTAGGGGCCGAAGGGATGCTGCAAAGAATCTTAAGTAATGCCTACAGCGCAGCGCGTGAGGTGCACTGACGGCACTACCCACCTACGGGTATTTTGGATGTGCAGAAATTTCAAGTGGAGTAACAGAGTTACATCTTGAGATCTAAGGATTTATGACAACTTGGCTTTCCTTTCTTCCAGAGATGTCTTGGATGGAAGTTGAGTCTTGTTGGAAATTTGCTCTGTTCTGTTCTCGTGACACATAGTCCAGGTTAATAACTTCACCATGTGGTGAATGACAGTTCAAAGGGCGTTCATAATTCGGGACAATGACCTCATTGCCCAATAAATGCGAAGTCTTCTGCGAATGTGGTCAGTCTGAGGAGGTACCCATGTGCTGCTTCATTACTTTTCAAAGTTCTCGTTCAAGACACTCGCTGAATTATAATTCTTGTTTTTTTGCATATTTAAAAAAATAAACTACCCATACAATGAATAGGTTTTTAAGCAATATTCTAATAATGAAACTATTTCAAGTGACATGAAGCGTCCAGCCAAGAAAAATAAGAGCAGACCCATTCGCAAACACGACAGAAGTTGTTCAAGTTATGGCTTCCTTCACGTGGGCTGGAGATGAAAATCAGCCTCAGCCATTGTGTTTGGTGTGTAGATGCAAAATGTCAAACGAGTCGATGCTTCTTAGTAAATGAAGCAAGCATTTTCAAACATCACACTGCAATCTTCAAGGAAAAAACGTACCGAAGTTATTTCAAAAGATGACTTGATCAACGCTTTCAAAAGGAGAGCAACGGTGTCTGAGAAAGCTCAAATTGCTTCTTGTGAAATATCGGAAATGAGAGCCGTAAAAATGAAGTCACATACTCTCGCTGAGTCTATTATTTTGGTCGCTTGTAAAAAGATGGTGGAGACTATTTCAGCAGACAATGTAGAGAAACAGATAAGTAAAATTCCATCACTGAATGATAGTGTTCTATCATTCTAACAATATTGAAGGAAATGTTTTCTGTAATAAACTTCAGGATTCATACTGTGCACTCCAAGTTGACGAACCAACCGACATAGCCAACAAAGCGCAGTTGCTTGCCTTTATTTGCTTTATTGATGGGGAAACTATAGTAAATCAGTATCTTTGGTGCAAAGAACTGCTTACCACTACTGCAGGTGAAGATATGCTTCATAATTTAAATCATTCTTTGAGAAATGGAACTTATCGTGGAAGTCGTGTGCCGGGGTTTGTTCTGATGAAGCTCCATTAATAACTGGTTCTATTGAAGGTCTTCCATGGTTTGTAAAGCAACACCATATCAACACTATAACAACTCAATGTTTCTTTCATAGAGGCCCCTGATGGCAAAAACACTTGGTAATAAATTGAGAGAAGCTTTTGATCAAGACCAAGTTGTTGAAATGGTAAAAGCTCGTAAATCTGAGCTTCTTTGTGAAAACATGGATTCACAACACACACGCTTACTTTTGCACACACAAGTTCGATGGCTATCAAGAGGTAAATTACTCCGAACTTCGTCAAGAACTGTTGGCATCTTTTGAGAAAGAAAATAAAAGTAAATTTTGTTAACTTTTGAAATGTAAGTTTTGGACTTCAAAAATGAGATATCTGATCGAAATGTTTCAACACCTGAATAGTCAGAACGTGTCCATGCAAAATGGAAATGAAAACCTTCTCTTATCTACCGACAAAATTCAAGCATTCCAGAAATAACCAGCAGTTTGGTAAAAGAAAAGCTAGTTTAGGCTGTTTGGAAATGTTTCCTTTGGTTCAAGAAGGCCATTCAGATAATTTAATTCCTTCAATAGGGGATCACTTAGCAATTCTGGAAGGTAATCTGAACCGAGCAATACGATTGGATTCTCAAACCTTTCTTTGACATTTCAACTGATAACGCTGGCTTTTCGTTAGCAGAAGATGAGCTGGCTACCATATCTACTGATCGTGGCTTCAAGATCAAGCAGGAGGAGGTGCCCATCTACCAGTTCTGGATTTCAAACAAAGAAGAATCTCCTTCAATAGCTAGGAAAGCTTTGACTGTTTTACTGCAGTTGTCCACGTCGTCTCTCTGTGAACAAAGATTTTCTCTACCAACATTAAATGTAAAATACGATCAAAAACTAAATCCATTGATGAAGAGATGAGAGTATGTTTATCACATATAAGGCCAAGATTCAGAAAATTGCGAAATCTCATCAAGCACGTTTCACATGCAGATACTTAAATGAAAAATATCTTAAAAATAAATGGTTATTTCAGGTACATCTTTATAATTTTCTTATTTTCAAATCTCATGACTAATTTTTCCATATTAAAATCAAAGATGCTCCCCCCAAAGTGTTGGTTTTTCGTAGATGCGCCCTCAGGTCAAAAGGTTTGAGAAACACTGCCTTGGCATATGACTGAAAGGACTTGGAAATAGCCAGGAATGTCTCTGACACGCGATTGAATGAGCGATGGTATTACATGGAAGCTATGGTACTACACAGACATCTTCTCTAATGAACTGCGGTTTATTCTGCAGGTAAACAGTCAAAGGATACATATTTATAATTGCATGCATGCATGCAAGCATATTATAAAGAAAGTGCTACTGAATATTGAAAGCAATGGCACGCAGCAGCAGTAATATACTCATGAAATCTTTCCCTGTCTCCCCTCGCATTCAGAACACTGACGTCATCACTGGCTGGGAAACCCATATTAACGATAGTCGCGGCTGTGGCCTCACGCTGCGTCCTCTTATTTTGATGAACTCTGACATGGATACAAGGGATACTTGTCCTTTTGTTCTCTCCTTAGTTACAAGGGTTTGTTGTGGGTGCTCTCTCTCTCTCTCTCTCTCTCTCTCTCTCTCTCTTCTCTCTCTCTCTCTCTTCCTCAAAGATAAAAAGCACGCTTGTATTTCTGTACGTTCTCTCTCTCTCTCTCTCTCTCTCTCTCTCTCTCTCTCAAACAACGCACTTCTTGAGCAGAGCTTTTAACCGTGATTATTATTCACTTATGTGAGTATGGAGACTATTTATCTGAAAATTAACTGTTTATATATATATATATATATATATATATATATATATATATATATATATATATATATATATATATATATATATATATATATATATATATACAGTATATATATATATATATATATATATATATATATATATATATATATATATATATATATGTATATATATATATGTGTGTGTGTGTGTGTGTGTGTGTGTGTGTGTGTGGGGTTGAAGGCAAACTTGTTTGGAATAATACACGGACCTTACAATTGCAAATTTAGCTACGAACTGCTTAGCCACACCGGATAATTACATACACACACACACACATATGTAAATTTACAATTGCAAAGACCGTGGATTGTTCCAAAGCTGTTGCCTTCAATCCTCCATACTGTAAATGATTATCATGATCTATTTGCTAGGCAAGAAAAGTGGAGTGGGAATACTAGCAGCTATGCCATAAATACTTGTTGAGAAACTAAGTGGTTGTATTCCTTTGGCGATACTCCCCTAAGAGAAAAATGCATGTTGCTTTTTGTAATATATATACATATATAGTATGTATATGTATATATATATATATATATATATATATATATATATATATATATATATATATATATATATATATATATATATATATATATATATATATATATATATATATATATATTATATATATATATATTATATATATATATATATATATATATATTATATATATATATATATATATATATATATATATATATATATTATATAATGTGAGAGTGTGTAGTACCATTAATTGGTCAGAAGCCGCCCCTCCCCACACCCCCACTCCCCACCGTCGCTTTACAACGCTGACATAATATCTCTGTTTCGTAGTTACTCGTGGACTGTGGATGATCCCTTTCCTTCCTAAGACCTTGACCTATTACAATACTCTTTGGTATTTCCTGGTTTTGTTTCTTTTGTAAACAACGGAGTTTAGCGCCAACTCTTCTTTTAGAAACGTTATCATCATAAATGAAGATATGTGAGCTTAAATTAAATGAAATTTAAATATTAACTATCACCAGGTGACTGACTCTCTCCCTCCTTTAAATGTCAGTTCATAATTTTGGACTGCTGTGTTTATTCACATGGCATTCAGTAATTATTAGCCTTGTTTCGTCTTCTTTTGATCGGCAGCGTTTTTCTTGCGTTTCTCTGCTTTTTTCTTGCATTTTACGATTGCACAAGTGTCGTTTGAAAAATAATCTCTGTGCATTGGAAATGCTCTCTCTCTCTCTCTCTCTCTCTCTCTCTCTCTCTCTCTCTCTCTTCTTGCAAATTGTATAGTATTTATTAATTTTAATTATTTTATGCTATAGTTATGCTATGCTTTATTATTTTATTATTTTGAAGTTACATTTGCCTACCTTTAGGAATTGAAGGGCTCATTAATGTATTATTCATTTGTTTGAGGGCTGATGCCTCGTTTCGGGGAGATATCCATTGTTCCTGTGTTGACCCAGGATTAATCATTTAATGGAATGGGTTAACCCAAGGCTGCTGACCAAAAACTATCATTGTTTCTTCCTCACCATCGCCTTAGGGTGACCGCAGATATGGCAGCACGTGAGTAAAGCGGTGTCACATTTTCTTGATTAATATTTTCATATTCTTTTTCTAACAATATTATTATCATAAAACTGCCCTCAGTTGTAATGAGATGTGTTTCTTAAATAAAGCCTTTTTTTTATTTTTAAGAATCTAAAGTGAGTCTTCATTTTGCATCGCTCTTTACCCCTCCCCCCCGACCCTCCTTTGACCAAGTACGCTGGGTAGACTATTAACATAAGTGATAAACATGAACTTTCTATTTCATGTACCCAAGGAACTACGAGAGTGCAGAGAAAAAAATTACACACGCAGAGAGAGAGAGAGAGAGAGAGAGAGAGAGAGAGAGAGCTTTTAAACTTTACGAGTTGACACAAAGGCATTCGTTGAACAGTGTGACGCGAGCCATGAAATTTAGACTGCGTATGAACAAGCACATTAAACGCCCACAATCGAGTTCTCTCGCCGCGTCCCTAGGGGTCCTAGGAGATGATATCCTTACCAGCTAGGACTTTGGTTGCAAACGAGTAGGCGCAGCGGCTGATTTATATAAAAGGACGCCCTCACCTCACTGGGAATTCAGAGAGAAGAAGAACGCTGTTCCAGCTAGTACTAAGCTAAACTCCTTGAGCCAAAGAGGTGAAGTGTTCAAGTATGACCGTTGCTACTTGTTTTCGTGTGCTTGCGACCATTCTTCTTCTTGCAATGGCTGGTCGCTGCTACTCGCAGCAAATGGATCATATTCAACTGAGCAGAATTGCAGACTCGATTGACAACCTCACTCGGGGAGTACAAGGTGAGGGAAAGAGCATCGGGGAATCTTGTGGAAGTTCAGTGAGCTGCTTCTTTCGGACTTGTGAATCTGTCAGTTGTTACATAATATATTCGTATTACACTTAAAAAAAATTGCAATATTCACGTGATTTCAGGATAGTCCTCAGGGATTACTAGTTAACGTGAAGGAAAGGGTTGTGAAATAATGATCTTCTGGCTGTCTCTTTCAGCGGTAATTGCTTATATATATATATATATATATATATATATATATATATATATATATATATATATATATATATATATATATATATATATATATATATATATATACATATATATATATATATATGTATGTATGTATATATATATATAGCCAACAGTCAAGCATAAATTCACAATCAGTAGATCCATAAGACAAATAAATATATATTGATTTATTTTTACAATCCTTGCATCATCATCTGATCTGCAATAAATTATAAAGATTATTAAAATAATATTATTTTACCCTGACAGTAAAAAATTTTATAAAGTCAATAAAATAAAATAAAATAAATAAATAAATATATTATAATTCATCAAGTTTGTGAAGGAATATATAATATATATATAATATAAATAGGATACAGAATATATCCCCAACCCAGACATATGTTAATTCAAATTCCCGGGCTTTAAATAGTATATATGTAATACTCAGGCAGGTAGTTAATAATAAAAGGATTTGAGATTTTGCACTGAGAAAGTGTTTTATAATTTACATTTTGCGAATGTACACCGTTTATATGCTAGAAATGTTCTGGATTGGATATAGAGAACCTGCCTAACTGGGTCTAAGTGGCTGTAACAGCCAGACTTGCAAAAATTCTTTTATGGAACCAACATAAAGATGACATCTTTATTGGGCATTCAAATTTATAGATAATGCTACCGTGTAAAATTCATTGTCACTTATAGGAGAAAAAATAAACTTTTTTTCTATTCATAGGAATTTAAATTTAATTTTAAAAACCTGGTTTCTCTTTCAATGATAAAATTTGTTAAAATTTATTTTTACATGAATCCAAAAAAGGAGAAATTTTTGGTCCTATACTTCAGGTAAGTTGCAAGATTTTACTGTCATCCAGCATTATTGCTATAAATTTAATGCCCAAGATGTCTGGAACCCCAAGTTGGTTCCAGTAAAATTACAGTTGCAAGTCCGCTATTACAGCCACTTAGGGGTGGTTATCGTACAGGTTGATCCCCGGATTCGAACACATGCTTATTCATGTAAAATCACCTGATTGATAAAACATCTTTTCGATTCTCATTTTACATCTCAAACTATTTGTAACTTTGATCATTCACTCTCGCACCGTTTTCCCAAAATATTGAATAGTAATCATACAATGCTGGTAATATCTTTATGACTCCAGTCATTGTCAAATAAGGGCATTTTACATTTACTGGCCATGCCGCTGCATGATTCTATGGTAGTTAAATTTCTCACAAACTTGACTGAATTTTAATATATTTATTTATTTATTTTATTTTATTTATTGACAATTATAAAAAGACGTTTACTGTCATGTTATAATAAATGAATATTTTAACTTTAGTTTTAACTGCTCTTTATAATTTATTGCAGACCACACTAATGATGTCAAAGGATTGATGAAAAACGTTTCCCCATAAAAAGAACTTTGAAGATGTTTTATGTCTTATGGATATCGTATATATATATATATATATATATATATATATATATATATATATATATATATATATATATATATATATATATATATATATGTATGTACATGAATTTAGGTAATTATGGCACAGGTAAAAATGTCACAAGCAAAAATAGAATAAATGGCATAAAAAATATACATATATATTTCGCCGTGTTTAGTTTAGCCCTCTGGGATCCCTGAGGGCTAATATACACCACGAAACACTGCATATGAATCAATATATTTTTTACCCTATTTCGAACCTATTTATTTTTCCCTGTGCCATTATTACTGTTCACCATATATATATATATATATATATATATATATATATATATATATATATATATATATATATATATATATATATATATATATATATATATACATATTATATATATACACATATATAATATATATAAATATATAAATACATATGTATATATAAATATATAAATACATATATATATATATATATATATATATATATATATATATATATATATATATATATATATATATATATATATATATATATATATATATATATATCATTAATAATAAATATTATACATTATATGTACTGGCTCCTCAAGATTATTGCTCAATGTTACCCGACCCATAGCTTAACAAAAAACCATTTTCCAACTATAATTTCCGTTTTATTTTCAGCACAAGCGGTTGCTTCGGAGAGAGTCGCCGCAGGAATCATGAAAATGTTCACCTTAATGGCCACAGGTGAGTAATCAACGCTTTGTTACCCAACGGTATAAATATATATATATATATATATATATATATATATATATATATATATATATATATATATATATATATATATATATATATATATATAAACCACCTTGAACATTTACGTGACAAGAGCATTCAACCCTGTTATGAAAGATCTTAATTTGACTTACAGATCATCTTGTCTGTGAAAAGGGTTGGTTCAAGCTGAGATCCTCCTGTTACTTCATCAGTGAAGACACTAGCACTTGGGAAGAGAGCCGTCAAAAGTGCATAGCCTTGAATTCTGACTTAGTCAAAATCACTCATGACGACGAGTACAACTTCCTCCGTGGTGAGTAACAGTAATCGTGAGTTTAAATATAAGGAAGCCACTACAATAGTGCCATCAAGTTTGCTTAATCAAACAGAGAAGTCACTGTTCTAAGCTCAAACAAACCTAGTCAAGGAATTTGCTCTTAAATGCATTTGATATTATTGAACAATAATACACTTTAATAGGAAGTTACTGGCATGTACCAGTAAGTCCTTAGGGGATTAAGCTAATATAAGGGCTAGTATTTCTTTTACTGGTACCAGCTGGTACCCCCAAAACAGTTGCGTTGTCTTGACGATCTATCTTTCAAGATGTGTTACAGAAGAGCAAAGCTAGATTACATATCATAAACTTTGAACAAGTTCACCTGTCATCTGTTTCCATAGAATTTCTAGACAGCTGATTTAACTGTTTTTTAAAAAATAGCCTATGAGACAAAGATGGAGAATGATACTTTCCCATTCAATCTAATCAGTTATTCTCTTTGCAGATCTTGCAAAAGGTCACAACACCTACGTAGGACTAAGTGACTTGCAAGAACAGGGAACCCTCAGATGGGTTGCAGATGGCACCATTCACCAAATCGTTGAATCATGGTAAGATCTGAAGTGGTTGCAATAGAGATTCCATACCTACATCAAAGCATTATGCTTCTGCAAGAAAACTGAGAGGAGAAAAGACCATTTGAGTTATATCATGGAATAGGGTAACAGATTCACTGGATCACACTTGGACTACTGAGAAATGATAATCAGAGTTAGACAGAGGATCATTTATCACTGTCCACAGTATCATGTAATGTACAGTATATTATAGGCAGTAGCCTAATGCATGAAATCCGCATCAGATGTAGGCCTAGTGTTCTGAACATTTGCTGAAGAATCAATCCATTAAAAGTTATTAAGCATTACTGATAAAAGAGACATCAAGGAGGTATTGGGCCTTCAGATAGGAGTCTTAATTTCCCCTAACTTACCCTCTTCGATTCAATGAACATGGTATAATTCCTACCCTCAGGATTAGGCACAAGCAGTGGAAGACAGTGGCAACAATTTTAGTAGCAGAACGCTTCTAGTGTTACCATTTGGAATGACGATGGAAGTGGTGTTTCTCAACAGTGATTATCTTACTCCTTCCAGGTGGGGTGAAGGCGAGCCCAACAATCCAGCAGAACACTGTGTCCATTACTATCATTCAAAAGACGATCGCTTCAATGATGCTAATTGTGGGAAGGAATTTAGGTAAGGAATTTATTATTATTATTTTTTTTTTTTTGTCTATCACAGTCATCCTATTCGACTGGGTGGTTTTTATAGTTTGGGGTTCTGGGTTGCATCCTGCCTCCATAGGAAACCACCACTTTTCTCACTATGTGTGCTGTTTCTAGTAGCACACTTTTCTGCATGAGTCCTGGAGCTACTTCGGTATCTAGTTTTTTTTTTCAGATTCCTTTTCAGGGATCTTGGGATCATGCCTAGTGTTCCTATGATTATAGGTACAATTTCCACTGGCATATTCCATATCACTGCAAGATCAATGAGTGATACGTTCTTCTGGATTTTGTCAGTCAACGTCACGTCTGGTCTATTGGCACGTATCACCCTGTCTGTTCTGATACCACAGTCCCAGAGGATCTTTCCCTGATCATTTTCTATCACTCTGTCAGGTTGGGGTTTGTACCACTTATTACTGCAAGCTAGCTAGTGTTTCTTGCACAGGCTCCAGTGGAGGGCTTTTGCTACTGAATCATGCCTCTTTTTGCACTGGTTCTGTGCAAGCACCGGACATTCACTTGCTATGTGGTTTATGGTCTCGTCTTTCATATTGCACTCCCTGCATATGGGTGAGACGTTATTTCCATCTATTGTTCTTTGGACATACCTGGTTCTTAGGGCCTGATCTTATGCCAGTGTTAGCATTCCTTCTATTTCCTTGTTGAGTTTCCCCCTCTGTAGCCATTGTCATGTTTCATTGCTGGCCAGTTCTTTTGTCAGTCTCATGTACTGTCCGTGCATTGGTTTGTTGTGTCATTCCTCTGTTCTGTTTTTCATTCTCCTGTATCTGTATGTTTCTGGGTCTTGGTCTACTTTTATCAGCCCTTCTTGCCAATCACTCCTTAGCCACTCATCTTCACAGGTTTTCAGATATTGCCCCAGTGCTTTGTTCTCGATGTTGAGACACTCCTCTATGCTTAGTAGCGCTCTTCCCCCTTCCTTTCGTATTATGTATAGTCCATCCTTTTGCTCTTGGGTGTAGTGCTTTGTGTATTGTCATGTGTTTTCTAGTTTTCTGGTCGATTCTGCAGAGTTCAGCCTTCATCCACTCCACTACTCCTGCGCTGTATCTGATTACTGGTACTGCCCATGTGTTTATGGCTTTCGTCATGTTTCCAGCGTTGAGTTTTGACTTGAGTATCGCCTTAAGTCTCTGAATATATTCTTTCCTGATCTTGTCCTTGATCTCTTGGTATTTTATATCCTCTCCTTCTATTATTCCCATGTATTTGTATCCTGTCTCATCTATGTGTTTGATGCTATTCCCGTCTGGTAACTTTATCCCTTCAGTCCTTGTTACTTTTCCTTTTTGTATGTTGACCAAGGTGCATTTTTCTATTCCAAACTCCATCCTGACGTCCCCAGATACAATCCTTACAGTCTGGATTAGGGTATCTATTTCCTTGATGCTCTTACCATACAGCTTGATGTTGTCCATGAACATCAGATGGTTAATTCTGTTGCCTTCTTTCTTGAGTTGGTACCCAGCATCCATCATCTGCAGTACTTTTGTTATGGTAATCATGGCTACTACGAAGATTAGTGGGGACAGTGAGTCATCTTGAAAGATCCCTCTCCTGATGTTAACCTCTGCTAGTCTTATCTTAGAGCTTGTAAGTACTGTATTCCAGTTGTGCATTGTATTTTTAAGGAAGCTGATGGTGTTTTCCTCTGCCCCATATATTTTCAGGCATCCTATTAGCCATGTGTGCGGTATTATGTCGAAGGCTTTCTTGTAGTCAATCCATGCCATACTTAGGTTGGTTCCTCTTCTCTTAGTGTTCTTCATTACCATTTTTACTATTAGGAGCTGGTCTTTTTGCCCCTACACTTCCTTCTGCAGCCTTTCTGTTGGCGGGGGATGGTGTTTGTATCCTCTAGGTAGTTGTATAGCCTTTCACTGATGATATCTGTAACTTCCACATTATTGGTAGGCAGGTGATAGGCCTGTAGTTACTTGCTATATTTCCCTTGTTCTTGTCTTTCTGTATTAAGGATGTTCTCCCTGTGGTCATCCATTTGGGCGCACGGTGGTTTGTGATACAATGCTGGAGTTGTTCTGCTATTCGTGGGTGTAGGGCCTTGAAGTTTTTGAGCCAGTATGCATGGACTTCATCGGGACCTGGGGCTTTCCAGCAGGGCATTTTCTTTAGTTGGTGTCTGACTGTGTCTGTCGTTATCTGGGTGAATCTTTGTTTTATTCTCCCCATTTCTTCTGCCTTGATTTCCTGGAGCCATGTTGCATGTTTGTTGTGTGATACCGGATTGCTCCATATGTTTTCCCACAGTCTCTGACTTGGTTCAGCTTTAGGAATTTCCTGGTGGTTGTCTTCCCCTCTTAGTTGGCTGTATAGTCTTTTCTGGTTGGTTCCGAAGAGTTTGTTCTGTTGGTATCCTTTATTCCTGTTCATGTACCATTGGATTTTATGTACTTTGGCTTTGTGCCTCTGTTTTATATCTTCTGTTGTGTTGTTTAGTCCCTTCTCCTGTACTCTGTATTTCTCATTCAGTTCCTCTCTTGTTTTCTTGCTTCTTAACCTCTTTTCTGCCATCTCTTTCAGTTTACTTAAGTCAGATCTCATCGCTATGATTTGTTTTTCCAGGCGCCTTTTCCAAGGTGGTTGCTGTTTTGGTTTCTGTTGGGTTGGTTGTGATGGTGGTGTTGGTGTTTGTATCCCCATGAGTTCTACTACTAGTCTTGCTCCTGCAGATGCCAGGTTATTTGTTTCTATGATACTGGTGGTGTGGATTAGTCTCATTATTTCAGTAACTTCACTTGTTTATTCCCTTAGTTTCTTTGTGTTGTAGGCTTTCATGGAGGGGATCTTTGTTCTTTCTGTATCTGGCTTCGTCCATTGTCTGATCTTGTCCACCCATTCAGACCTCTCTGTTACATCTTTGGTGCTTCCTCGTGTCTCGTTGTTTGATAGCTCATCTTCCTGTCTTTTTCTGTGTCGTCATCTCTTAGTTCGTCTTCTTGTCCTTCGTTGCTGGGTGTTATTATTATTATTATTATTATTATTATTATTATTATTATTATTATTATTGCAGTAGATGAAACCTATTCACATGGAACAAGCACACAGCTTCCAAAGAACGTTGGTTTCAACCTCCCACTGCAGATCCCACACTGCAGCAGTAAGTGATTGTGATCATGAAACCATCTGTAAATAGCTGGAGATTTAAGTGACAAGAGTTAGAAACTAACAAAAAGTACAGTACCTGCCTATGCTGTGAATGCACTCCATGACTACTTTCTTAAGATTACTGTATAATGCTCTGAAAATACATTTTCCTTTTGCTCTATGAAGCTGAATCGTCTTCAACAGAGTCAAGAGTTTAGGACTCAACCAAGGTTTTCCAACTCAAAATAATTATTTCCTCGAGAAGAAGAATTATAAAAATATTACCTTATTCTACCAACAGGTACATCTGCGAGAAACCTGCCCAACTGGGTTGGAACTTTGCTTCAGTGCTAGATGAAGAAACTCCCGCAGACAAGTGAAATGGAAGATGGATCAGGCGTAAGAGCAGATTTCCTTCCAAGTGTCTACGTAAAGTAAAATTGCCTGTTGTTATGTTTTTATTGCCTTTGTTATGTGCTTGTATTTCTTATGCTGTATTCTGTTGAACAACCCCATAGTTCATGTTTACATTTCTTTAATTAACCGTCAATAAATAGAACTGCAACATTTAGGTTTACTTACAAACTGAAATACTGTATCTGTTTTAGAAATGGGTCTTTTTGGCTACAAGTCACCCTCCACAGTAATTATTATGTGGAACTTGATTATAAAGCTATCCGGGTGACCATTTGTTAGGAGAACTGAAGTGCTTTGTGAACTACGTTTCTTTCAGAGTTGTGTCTCTGTGATGTCTTACTTTCTCTCCAGGTGAGCACAATCTCAGTCATCTAGGAAACCAGGTCTGTAATTTCAATAAACATGGTTGATCTAGTTTGAAAGGGGGTGGAATCTCTCATGAGAGGAGTTTTTTTTTTGTAAAGTAGTCTAATTCCCTGAATTACACCTCAAATAATGGAAGTGTGCTGACAGACACTATTCTTTGGGGACTAGTCATATAAATCTTTAAACACACATTTTGTCTCTGTGTCATTTAGGAAACGATACCTTCAACAACTGTACTTAGGTTCCAATTCCCTTTCACTTTGACAGGGAATGCCTCTTTCAATTAGACAAACAAACTTCAGCCTGTATCCCACAGGCAGCCTGCAACCAATTCTGGGTTCATTTCTTGTTTGGAACATTTTCCTTTATCGTAGGAAGATGTGTGCATGCTGCAATGCATAAGTTACCCAAGCAAATTCTGCAACGAAACATTCCTGCTGTGAAATTGGGACAGAAGACTGTTTTGAGATTCACTACGAGAACACTTAAGGAATACCTTTGATAATAGAGAATAGGCAGAGCCTGATATAGAGCAACTTTGGAGAGGTGAAGGACGACTCGAAAGTATTTCAGTGTTGCAGAAACTCAGAATAATTTTCCTGGAAATTTGTCTGAAAAAAATCACTTGTCTTTGTGAGACATTACTGTGTGTACAACATCTCATGTCACTGCTTTCCAATATATCCACACTTCAAGCCTCGGGCTAAACGTAAAAATTACATATAATGTTGTATTTCGAAATTTGGAGTCCCATACTGTATATGTAAAAGGACATGATTTAAAATTCACGTCTCAAAAGACAAGATCTCCATTTGCAGCTTTGTTGTTCATGAGTTATTTATAATTCAAACACCCCCGTAGGGTGGAGTGCCGTCAGTGCACCTCAGTGGTTCAGTGTAGGCATTACTTAAGGTTCTTTGCAGCTTCCCTTCGGACCCTAGATCAACCCCTTTTATTTTATTCCCTTTGCTGTACCTCCGCTCAGATTCTCTTCCATCTTACTTTCCACCCTCTCCTAACAATTGATTCATAGTGCAACTGCGAGGTTATCCTCTTGTTCCACCTCTAAAACCTATTTACTGTCACTTTCCGTTTAAGCGCTGAATGACCTCACATAGGTCCCAGCGCTTGGCCTTTGTCCTAAATTGTATATTCTATTCTAATATTCTGTTCTGTAATTCAAACGCGCATTACTGAGTGGCAGTCAATATTTTTGTCAATATTTTTATCATTAGTTTTAAAGAGTTGCATAATAATAACAGTTAATATTGAATTGACTTTCTTAAGGCAAACCCTGGAGGCCATACCTGTGACGATGGAGTATTTGGACTCTTGGTCTAGTGTAAATCCTTAATCATTTTGAAGTCTGATGGTCACGCCACAAATTGGACCTCCACTAGCCCCTAAATACATCACATAATACAGAATTAAAATAGAAACGAAAGGAGCTAAATGAGAGTAGAAATTGCGAGGGATATTCTATGTAAGAAAAACAGATTTGTAGACATTCCTGGGATGTCTTCTCCTCCCCCGATTTGGATTTGGATATACATATATGCATACATATATATTTATATATATATTTATATATATATATATATATATATATATATATATATATATATATATATATATATATATATATATATATATATATATATATATATATATATATATATATATATATATATATATATATATATATATATATATATATATATATATATATATATATATATATATATATATATATATATATATATATATATATATATATATATATATATATATTGCAAGTAAAGGTGTGCAGTAAAGGTCAAAACCCCCAGACTGTTATATGCATAACGAGGTCAGAATACAGCGGAACCTGCGAAAGACTCCATATCTGGACAGACAGAGAACAGGTCAGAGGAGATGAAGCATCGAAGCTGTGGTGAATCGGTATTTATCTTAAAGGCCTGTCTGGATGTTTAGCTGAATAAAAGAGATTACTTTCCTCCTCCTGAGTAGCAGAGATTACTCTCTTCCTCCTGAACAACAGAGATCACTTCCCTCCTCCTGAGCAGCAGAGATTAATTTCCTCTTCCGGAGTAACAGATTATATTCCTCCTGCTGAGTAATAGTGAGTAACAAAGATTGCTTTCGTCCTCCTGAATAACAAAGATTACTTTCCTCCTCCTGAATAACAGAGATTACTTCCCTCCTCCTGAACAGCAGAGATTACTTCCCTCCTCCTGAACAACAGAGATTACTTCCCTCCTCCTGAACAACAGAGATTACTTTCCTCCTCCTGAACAACAAAGATTACTTCCGTCCTACTGAGCAATAGAGGTTATTTTCCTCCTGAGTAACAGAGATTATTTAACTCCTCATGATTAACAGAGATTACTTTCCTCCTCCTAAGTAACAGAGGTTCCTTTCCTCCTCCTGAGTAACAGAGATTACTTTCTTCCTCGTGAGTAACAGAGATTATTTTCCACCTGAGTAAACTGAGGCTATTTGCAACCTCGATTCGGGCAAACGCCATTATCATCCAGACGTTGCTTCATTGCAGATTCGTCTCCATTTCTCCTGTTGCCTTCCTTTACTGGGATGGTGTTGTGGAATGGGACCGCCATGACAATTAGTCCTGCTGGGGTCGTTCAAGTGGTGAGACGGAGATGAATTACATTCTTACATCTGCAAATAATTTCCGGGTGAAGAACAGCCATGTCTTTTCCTTCTTCTGGGGCAATTAAGTCTTCCCTCTCTTTGCTTCTAAGTTTTTGCTTTCAGTGAGAGACAAGTTTCAAGAAACTTTTCTTAGCGAGAAGGAAACATTTGAGTAGTACTCAAGAAAGGCTGAAGTGAGAATATTATGGCATAAATTAAATTCTGCTTCTAAGACCAAGATTTCCGGTAAAATATTTCACTCTGTGGATTTCATTAATGTTTGTACGTTTACAATTCCCCCGAATCCAATTATTTTTTGTATAAGACGTCACTGTTGTCTGTCTAAAACTTCACAAATAACTTGTAGATTTAATTTTAAATTCAACTCTTTTGTAGTCCCTACACAAGCGTAACGTTTAAATATAAAAAAGTTTCTTTTAAATAATCGTTATTATTATTATTATTATTATTATTATTATTATTATTATTATTATTATTATTATTATTATTATTATTATTATTATTATACATTCGGCATTTCTAACTGTATCATGTCCAGTGTTTTAGTTAGTATGATTTTAGTATTGTTAGTTTCTTTATATAGATGACATTTTGAAAAATCTCCTTAAGTTATCAAACAGAAAAACCGCGCAAAATTAGGATCTTTTACACAGGACAGGGATTTTTCTTCTCTCTAAAAAGAAGAGTGTCCAGTCACCCTTCAGGCGTTGAGGCTTTTTTGTACTGCGTGACGATTACTCACTTCTTTAGAGTATTCCCTCAACATTTAATTCCTCAGATTATGAATTCGACCAAGTCTCTCTCAAACCTTAATGAAAACCACCTCTGATTCGCTCCTCTTGATGTCTCATCTAAGATTGATATCTTTCTTAGAAGAGCCTTTTTTGTCATTCTGAATTTCTTCTGCACTCTGTCTTTAATCTTTCTTTTCTTATCTTCGTGCAGTTGAAATGATGAAGTAAAAGTAATGTGTACTTTCAGGTAGGGAGCTTTTGTGAGAGAGGTGCGAAATAATGGGCAGAAAGACAAGTACTGCTGGTTTATTGATTGTTGTTGTTTCAGATTTAGCTGGCCTTGTGCCAGCACGGGCTCTTGCTCCTAGAGTAGCCCGTAAGGTGATTTATTGATGAAGCGACCCGCTTATAAAGCGGCGTGCGGACGTCTGCATATACGCAGAGATCGCGAGTACAAAAATTTACAAGTGACCTGAGGTCAAACTATTTCTCTACACAAAACAGGACAGGTACATATAGGAAACATGATGATTAACAATAGCTGGTTGGACATAAAAATACTCTGGCACATATACGTGGTACAAGGGCAAATGAAAAGGTAATAAATATACAATTCACAATAATGATAATAAGATTGTGTGCGTGCGACCTTAGGTCGTGTCTCCTGTGAAGGCACCGCCAAAAACGGGATGTTCATCATAGAGAACCCGTTGAGCGGGGACTTTGCACTTTAAATAACTGAGCCATTTCTTTCACATTATCATTTTTATTGTTGTTCCCAACAATCACATCTACAAATAGGGCAGGATAAAAAGGCCCTTTAAAAGTCTAAACAGTCGAGTGTACACGTATTGGTAGAAATTGCTACACGCTCCAGATTTCTTGCAACTTTCGAAAGGGATGCATCAGGTCTGTAAGTGAGTGTTCCTCGCGGTCTAAATATTGGTGTGCCTCCTCCTTCGATGGAAAATCTGCCAATCAAAGATTATCTCCGACCGAAAGAAAGGTTATCTGGACTTTGGGAGGAGGTGGGCAAAATTGGTCATTTCAGATCGAATCTCTTAATTGGCAGCCACTGCACAGTTGTATGAATTCATTTATCTGATGGCGTGTTCATTGTTGATTCAGTCTATTTTAGTGAAGGGTTTATTACCACTAACCTTGGGCTCTGGATAGGCTTTTGATCGGATATGCCATAGACAAATTCTGTTCAGGCAGGGGAAGGATTTCTAGACGGATTTTAACAGCCAAATGAAATTCATGAAAAAGGAAAAAGAAAACAAATCTGCCAATCTCACTGTCCTGCCAGGTAAATAAAATGTCGTTGTGAAAATGATTATTAGTTATCAAGATGTATGAGTGATGAAATCAGATGCGGGTGATTCTGTAGTTATCATGAACCCTCTCATTATGATTAGATCCTTTCCCAAAAAACACCTAAAATCTAGTGGAAGGAAGCCTTGATATTTCTAAATGGTTGTTTAATCGTAAATCTGCACTATAGAAGATTTTTCTTTGAAATTCAAAAGCACAGTTGTTATTCTTGTCACCTAAATTACTCGGAATATTTTTATTGCATGTTTGGCTTACCTACAACACTTGCAGGAGGAGGCTCTTTACGTCTGTTTGTTAAACCCTGAAAACTCACATGAAAAGAATCGCGAATTTTATTACTAAATTATTAGGCCAATAGGAAGGCGTGATGTCCCAAGAACACCTGAAGCACTCCATCGAATTCAAGGATTGTTTTAAAAGAAACCATCACAATTTTCAACCCCATGCCCAGCCTCGGCGTATTTTCCTTATTTATCAAAATACCTTAAGACATGATTTTGGAATACGTAAGAAGCAAAAGTGAAGAACAAACGTATTATTTCCTTCCCCAGGAGGAGAGATTTATGAAGTGATGAGATTATTAGGGGTTCACTCTTTCATTTTGTAAGTTTCATATGTTCGGAAACTCTCGGCATACACACAAACTCGTCCCTTTCCTCTATTATTATTGAATCTATATGCATACTTACACACACACACACACACACACACACACACATATATATATATATATATATATATATATATATATATATATATATATATATATATATATATATATATATATATATATATATATATACATATACTATATATATATATATATATATATATATATATATATATATATATATATATATATATATATATATATATATATATATATATATATATATTCTTTCGAGATTCACCTCTCCCTAGAATTAATGTAAATGGCACAAGACATCCAACAGTTTCAAAGTGAAAAAGTGAAGACCCTTGTACCACAGGTGTGTCAAGAGTAATTTACACAGAAAAACAAGACTCGAATTCATCTCATCATTACATTCTTTGTCCTACAGCACTGCTATGAAAGGGGTGTTACTGCAGTGCTGAAGAGATCACAGATTTAGGGATCCTAAGACCTCTACATACTCCTTTCATCGTAATTCTTTGCAGTGTGATTACGAGATGTGTGGCTGCTGGCACAAACTGTTTACGACTTGGTGACTTTTACAGTAAGCCTTAAAGGCTGCTGAGAGCGCTATAGCTTATGTTTCAACTTTGAAGAATGCTGTATAATTACTCCCATTGACCTCACTTTTCAGAAAGTCCTCAAGGACTTTGGGACCTGTAGGAATGCTTATTAGTAGCACAGTCAATCATAAACTAACTGACCTGTCGTCTGTGAAATGGCTAATGTTGCTGATGGTCTGTACAGTTAAAGACTGTTTGGTGTTTATTAGGGCCACCCCCTGAAAGAGGAAATATACTAGTGAGGGAGCCATAGTCCTGGGGTAGAGCACTTGGCTTTCATTCGCAACGTCCGTGGTTTGATCCAAGTCAGGTACTTATCAGCCGACGAAGCGTGAAGCTGACCAGAGTCAGCTGGGCCCAATGAAAGGGTATGGGGCCAGCTTCACCTTTTGTTGGGCCCAGATTACTTTGGTACCCGTTCACAGCTGAGTCGAATGATAGGTCGACCCAGGTAGATAGGTGTATATAATCATTACTACTGTTGTATATAATCTGTCAGTGAAGACAGATAATATCCAAACCTTACTGAAGTCACGAATCCGATTCGTATATGCAAGCTTTACTTGCTCCTGATATTGGGTTAGAATTCGGCAATCATTCATTGGTATTATTTTACCACTACGGTTTTAAATTACAATTAGGCACTTTGTTTTATATCACGAAGTTCTGGCTTAATCTAGTTTTAGTTGCCTTAAAACTGCACAAGAGACGCACGTCGAGTTTTAGAAGCGAAAAAAAGTAGCTTTTACATATGGCATTGCAACTTCTCTTTCTCACCCACCCCTCTCCTTTCCTAAATCATGGTATTAGAACGGCTTGATAATTATGAAATAACGCTATAGGTTTCAGAAGGTCTCTGATTCCAAGTCACGCTCTCTCCCTCCTCCCTCCCTTTTTTCATTGCCCTTTCACTCTTTTCACTCTTTCTTTACAGTCTTCACCTCAAAAGGACGCATCTCTCTCTCTCTCTCTCTCTCTCTCTCTCTCTCTCTCTCTCTCTCTCTCTCTCTCTCTCTCTCTACCAAGCACGAAGAGACCTCTCTCTGGCGTGGCGTTTAAAGATCTCCCTGTTGCCAATTTTACAAAACAACAACTTGACAGACCTTTGAATGTCTTTGAGACAAACCCTGAGGCTATAATTATAAGATTATAGGGGCTGTTTTTCATTTCCAGGTATTTTAATCTCCTTCCTATTCCGCCCTGCTTATGGTTTGTCTTCAGTCCATTTCTTCTCCACAACCTATAAACGATAACATATTTTTCTTATTTTTTACAAAGATTTGCCATTCTATGTATAGTCCATTTATAAATATTTAACATTTTCTTCTGGACAATAAACATCATACAGTATTTACATCTACGCAACTGCAGGGGTAAGCTGTTTGTATAATGAATTGGCGCTCTCCCTAAGATCCCGTGCTGGCACAAGGCCACCTCAATCTTAACTATTTTGTCAGTGCTTGTAGATGTACTTTTACCATTATTATCTGTTTGCATGCGGTTGTTTATTTGCTCACTCGTCCAACTTACTCTATGTTATGCTTTATTTCATATTTCCTTGCTTACTAATTTATTCTTTACCTATGATATTAAGAAATCAAGATAATTGTAGAAGTGGAAATGCCTCCAAACATACCGTGACCACTGAAAGTGCCCAGTGGAGACAGTCTTAAGAAGCTTATCTGTGGATTTAACGCACGTGGGGCTGTTTGAAGTATTGGCAACAGCGCCAAAATGAGATGCCATGTTGATAAAGAATCTGATTCCGTTTCTTGTTATTGCATAAAAAAATTTTTCAGTCGTGAACCTATGTAACTGACTTAGAAGTCTGCGTAACGAAAAAGATATGATATTTGATATCTGTAATGGGAGGAATGGTTTTATCTCTGTTGTTGTTATAGATTTGGCATATATGAGGAGATTAAACACACGTGGAGAGGACCCAAACAGCCCCACCAGAGAGCTCGTTTCATTTTGGCTCTAGTGTGGTCAAGAGATAGTTAACACAAACGACAGTAACAGTCATTACATCCTCCTCGAGCAAAACTGGTTAACGAAATGCAGGAGATTTACATCAAAACTTTGCTTCTTCCCAGACCGCTGAAACGAACACAATATGTTTGACAAATCTCGGTTTTAATGCTACACAGAAACATAAAACACCTACTTTTATGCACTACATTGTGTTAATCAAACATCTTATTGCAGCAAGGTTGATGATCATGTTCAGTATTAAATAATTTTGAATAGTAGTTGATATTCCAACAAGGAAGAATGATGGCTAGCTAGAGAGCAGCATAGTTCAAGGGTCCAAGCCAATCACCGCGCTGATTTTTGTGTTGTTACGCAAAGTCTGAGGCGCCGTTGTAAAGGCAAAACCTCACCCCTCCTAACCTGGACACTTCCGACTCGAAGGCTGTTCGGTCTGTCGTTAGTCCTTCGTCGGCTGTAAAAGTGTAAGCAACAGACCGTGTGCCTTTCATACTAATTACATTTCCTATAATTATTTGCAGCAGTGTAGTCGTGTTTGTGATGTTAGAAAAGGGGCGCCAGAAGCCCTTGTTAACAATATGCAAAGCCAGAATGGTTTCTATAGCAGGAAAACTTCAACACTGGCATTGTAACTGAAGGAATTTGTCCATGAACCTGTAGATGGCTTCTTTGAAACCAATGCAAGTGCTGATGACCTTCGATGGTGACGAGGGAACTGCAGATGAAACAGGATCAAGTTCACTGGATGTAAGACCTGTTGAAGGTTTTGATATGGTGTCTAGGCCTAGTGTTGATGTTTTGGAATCGAGTCCTCGTGTCGGGGGTAATTGTGAAAGAACTGGGATAGGACACGAAGCATCTGATGATTCTCCAATAACAAATGGAAGCGATGAGAACAGTAAGCTCTACGTAAATAGTATGTGAACCTTTAACAACTGCCGCTTTGTCCAGCTGCTGGTGAGTGTTCACTTTCTATATTGGTTTTACTAAGCTATTATTTATTTATTCTGTTGTTGATGTTGTTGTCTTTGACTGTGCATGTTCGCCCTTTCCCATGTTTCGTGTTATAAGTACATTGATACTTAACAGCAGTAATCGTGTAGGACAACATCATTAGTTGTTATGGACCTTTACAACTGGATGATTGTTGTTCTTGTTATTCTATGATGTATTGGACACAGCACTGCCTCATTCTGCAATTTTTCTTGCCTAACACCTTTAGGTACCCCTTTGATGCTTCTTGCTACCTTGTTCTGGATGATTCTAGAGTACCAATATAGCGCCTCCTCAGTAGTCAGTTACTGATCTTATCACTGTTGTTTAAAGTTGTTTCACCATTGGTACACTTGCACCCAGAGAGACACATGCTACCTTCTGGAGAAGGGGTAACCTTGCTGCTGATACCTGTACTATTCTCTTAACTTCATACAGTTTATGATACCTGTTGCTGAGTATGACATCATATACTTGTACTAGGCTACTCTCTCTATTCTTTGGCCTTGTATGTGCAGCATCAAGGCGTTGCATGTATCTCTTGCTATCATCTTAGTCTTCTCAGGCAATATGACTAATTCTATGCTATTGCATGATGCTGTGAGTGCATTAATTACCTTTTTATTCTTTTATCTGTGCTTGCTTGTATTACTATGTCATCTGCATATACTGTTACAGTGATTCCTGGTATATTAATTTTTCCTAATGCATTCATCAGAATATTAAATAGTTGGTGATACAACTCCTCCATGAGGAGTACCCACTTACATTTTTTTCCCATCTGGATTGAATACCTTTAAAATACACAACTTATTCTGTCTATTAGACAATCCATCATGAGCTGGAGGAGTCTCCCTTCTATCATTTCTGTCAAATCAGTCAAAATAATTATATGGGTAGCCCTATCAAAGGCTCCTTTTAAATCTATGAAAATGGTGTATTTGTATTTTAACCCTAAGGTTGCACTTAATCTATGAATACAGTGATGTGCGTTCTTCCCAAGTATATATCCATATAAACACTTAGAAGGTTTTTTTAATGAATTAATTAAGCCTATTTAGTAACATTCTTTCAGATACCTTGCACAGGCATGATGTCAATGAAATTAGCTGAAATTCTCCTGGTTTTCATGGTTTTGGCACTGGTATTATGAGTGACTTCTTCCATGTTTTGGGTAAAGGGCTGTCCTGACCATATCATGTTGTAAAGCTTGAGTATTGGATTTCCACTCAGTGTTGTGAGGAACCTAATAGCATTAGCCTATATGTAATCCCATCTAACCCTGGTTCATTAGACTTCCCACTCTTTAGGGAGCCCTGCAGTTCTTACTCTGTGATCGGTTTGTCATCACACTTGCCTATCTTCTTGAGTCCTTCTTTTAACTTCATTATTTTCTTCCTTATCCTCTTCTCAACTGCCACTCTAACCTTGATGGGTAATGTATCACTGCTAACATCAGATGCCCACTTTTTCATAAGTTCATTTGCTCTTTCTCTTGGATTGAGATGGAGTGGTTCTTTGTTTTTCTTCCCTCACTCTCCTTGCAACCTCACAAGGTGGTGTCTTTTCATTTGATGACTATAATAATCTTTATCCAGAACTTCTCTCTCGAGTTCTTTTTAACTTCTTGAAGTTGTTCCTGTAGTCTTCTATATATTGTCAGGACAGCCCTTGCCCAAAACATGGAAGAAGTCACTCATAATACCAGTGCCAAAACCAGGAGTATTTCAACTAATTTCATTGACATCATGTCTGTGCAAGGTATTTGAAAGAATATTACTAAATAGGCTTCATTATTTCATTACAAAAAAGCTTTCAAGGTGTTTATATGGATACATACCTGGGAGGAACGCACACCACTGTATTCATCGACTTCTTCTCTGCTTTACTATACTTCTTATTGATCCTCTTGACTGCATCACCCACACTGTACCAGCTCGTTAGCAGTTTTTGTGGTTCTTTCCTCAGCTGATGTGTTCTGTTTAGCACTTCCTTTTCTAGTTTGTCTGTAACATCCATATTGTACTGGTCACTGCTCTTAGCTTCATAACCATCATGCCAGACATTCATACTTTCTCCGATGCTGTCTTCCAGTATTTTTGGTACTTTCTTTTGTGTTGTGATCATTCTTGTAAAAGTCTTTGTTCAATATGATCTCAGCATAGATACCAAAGTGATATGGTGTTAGGGTATCCACTCCCCAACATTTGTGTTGTAGATCTGAATCTCGAGCTATACAAATGTAGTCAAGCTTGTTTCCTTTGAAATGTGTTGCTTCAGTATCATTTAGAATCCTTATATTGTTTTCTTTGCTCATGAGATATTTGTGCAGGTGTATGCCATTTACATTTTTCCTCTCTGTTGCCAAGCCTAACTTTGGATGTACTGCATTAAGGTCACCTATTATTAACAAGGGATGATACTGAGCTAGAAGGTTATTACTATCAGTATCCAGGGCACGTGCTGGGGAGCATGTATTGCACACACTGAATAGCTGCCTTCCACTCTCATGTGTTCCTGTAGTAAGACAGCCATTGTTTGCACCTAGTCTTGGGTTTGGACATTTTTTTTTACAGCTACATTCTTCCTGTGGTATGTTATTAGGCCTCTACTCAGTATTGTTTTGCCATCTGTCCTGCTAGCTTGGACACATCTTTGTGATAAAGTGGTATCCTTGTCTGGCTATATAATCTTTGGGCATGTGCTTTGTTGCCTGTAGACATTTGATGTCCACCTGATTCTCAAGAGCAAATTGTTATACTTAAATTACTCTATTTGCCGGGACATTTGTATTCCAACTAAGGATCTTAAGATGGTTCATCTTGTTCGTGCTCAGAGTTAGTGTCTTTTATCCTCTCTCCAATTTATTATCTCATTTCTGTATTACCTCTCTGGGCAGCTACCACCACTTTAGTTATCATTGCTGATGTTTCAAAACTATTTTGATACAATTTTGAGAGCAATTTCTTGATCCTTTTATTGATATGTCTCTTGGCAATGTTATCTTTGTATAAAAATTATCATAGCTGGTGGAGGGGACATCTTTCCTGTAGGATGAGTATTCTAAGACACCCTTACAACTTGAGGTACCATTCACATTGCTGGTTTATCCATGAATGATGTAATCTCTTGCTCTAGCTTCATAATTTCAATTTTTAGCTTAATAATCTTCTTTCGTAGTTTTCATTACCTTACGTCTGTTGCATAATCTGTTTGTCTACATCTGTTCTTGGGTGCTTCAGTGGTGTCTTTCCTTTTCTGAGACCAGCTTATGTAGTACTTTACACTGCCCTACAAGTCGTTCACTCAAGTTTTGAAAAGTTTTTCTAAGACTTTGTTTTCCTTTTCTATCCACTTCTATATAGTCACCGAGTCTGTTATTCACTACCATCACAGGACTAACCTCTGTTCCTGGTATGGGTGTTGTAGCTTCAGTAGTTATCCATGAACGAGGCAGGGGTGGGGATTTCTCTCAACACATTGGCTTTCCTGCACTGGGAAGGGCATGTCCTGCTGGAGGTCCTGAGATACCTCCTGTTCTTCCTTGCTTGTAACTGCACTATGGGCTTCAGAGGCTTTAGTCCCTGTGAGGTACTTAGTGCATTGGTTTGAGCTTGTATAGAGACTGCTTCCTCAGTTGCAACATAATGGTGCAATCTCATTCCCAGCAGTGATAAGACCTCAGCATGTGAATGACTCATGGTTTTGGGCACAAAATCTGTATCTGGCAGGACTATGGCATTCTTCTCTACCATGATTCCACCTAGAGCACACAAAGTATGCTTTTGTACATATTCTCTGATCCGAAGAGGATGGGGACAGATTGGCATTATCAGATGTCCAGGTATGTCTCCCTTCGACCACCCTATTATTTCATTCCATGTATTCTGTGGGACGTGCTTCTCATATCTGTTCCAGTATCATGCTTGGATTAATATCTAGGATGATAATCTTTTTGGGTCTTTCTTTACACTGGGGTTGATATAACACTACTCCCTTTTGCCCTGTAGTTGTTAACATTTCTAAAGTTTATTTTGAATTTAGTAAAACTATGAGGCTTTTTTTTTTTTTTTACCTGGGTAAGCTTTGAGTGCCCTTATTATACACTTCTGATGTCCACTTTTCTTTATTTCACGCACTCCCATAGTATAACCTCGTGGGAAGTAGAGTGCGATTGAATCCAATGATGTTAAGTTGTCTGCACTTGCTATTTAATTTAACTATTTGTTGAATCATCTCCATTTTCACTATTCTCTTCGCCTCTGATATTTTTTTTTACTATTTCACCATTTCCAATCTCACTGGATTGGGGATGGGATTAAGGGTCACTTCCTACTGTCCTCATCCACGATGTTTACTGTGTGCTTTCAACATCACTTGCTGTATAGAAGCTACACTAAAAAAAAAAAAAAAGTTTTCATTTTCATGACTTCATTATTATCATGACGTATCATAGCCGAATATATTCTTCGACACAAAGGAATAGCTCCTTCCTTTGTGATAACAGATATAAGGAAAACAAAGTTTTTGAGAGAACACAATTAAGAATAAATCAAAACCACGAAGCACCATATCGACAACAACGGCAGAAAAAAATCTACTATGTATCAAGGTCCAAAGAAAAGGGACCTTGCTATGTATGTTATCCGTGAACGAGAAAGAGATGCTTTTTTAACTCCTTCGTATAGTTCAGGGACCTACAGGAATGGCGAGTGCGATTAAATCCCGGAAATACCCTTCCTGGAAGAAGAGCTTCACCAATCTACTCTCTCCGATATCTAAACAACCACCTATAATTAGAAAAAAGTAGAAATGAAAAGTGAAACGAAATCCACATAAGCGACATGTCTGAACGACTAAAAGTCAGCGCCTTGAAATAAATCATGAAAATGTTATTTCAATCATGCACAATTACGCCAGAAATTTGAGAACCTAAACAGTAGTCCACATATAACTAGTCTTTGTAAGCTTTAATTACCATTGGTAGGGGATGCCATTGACTTAATTCGTCGTGTTTCCTTTCGGCAAATGTTCATGTATTTCCACTGGATTTTCTTTTCGGTAATTCAACCCTAATTGTAGGATATTCTCTCCCAAAGGAGTAATTACGAAATTTGCTAAAGTTCACAGCGGGGTATTAACCCTTATCCTAATTACGAGGTATAGAGAAGAACAGGGAAGGTTGATGGTAAGTGGCTGAGTGAAGGAAATGTAGAATTAAAGGGGAGTTTAGGCTGTTATTTGGACCAAAATATCTCTTCTTCCAAGTTTGCTTAATAGCTTTAAACTCTGAAAGGCTCAAATCATTCAGTCATGATTTTGATAATAAAAGATCGTAGAATTTCTGCGTTTTGTGCCTCGTTGCAGAGATATCGGATACAAAAGAAGCCATAGAAATATTTTCCAGTAATGACTGGAAGATGAGGAAGTTTCTCGGGAACGTTTAGTGTTCATAATACTTCACTTCATATGATACAAGATTGATTAATTATAGAAACTGCTTGACCGGTTTTCTCAGCTAGTGCCAGTCTTCAGCCAATGAAAATAATCTCCAACGTTGTAGTAAAATCCTCTCCAGTGTTCTTTCAATTATAGACTTAATTCCCATAACTCCGATTAATGTAAAATGATCGCTAAGAAACAATCTGATAAAGTGTGCATTCAACATGAACCATTGAAAACCTCATGACATAGTTTTCATATTTTTTTTTAAGCTAAAGTCAAGGAGAAAGAAACAGTTTTTGAACCGGAAGCTTCAAAGCATTACATTAGAGGGTTTAAAACAGTATATACTATGCATTTATTACGATACTATTACAAATTCTTAGGGATTTATTGAAATCGCCAGTAATTCAACTGACTTTAGCGACACACTCATTTTCCACGTGGTAAATATATTATTAACTGAACTAACGTATTTTTTGCTAATCGTTTCCTGTGTGTAGGTATTTATTCGCGTGATTTCCTCACAATTTAGTTAAGCTCACGTTTTTGTGCCAGTGTTTCATGTTTTTATCTTCGTCACCATAATTATATTCTAGCTTTCCAGGAGTTGTGTCTCACAGGGAGATCCCCTTGTGCTCTGATATTCCCTTTGCCTGAGTCTGGAAGTGATGAAGATCTAGCTGGGTGGCTGGACAACTGGAAACTTTTTGTGAGAGTTCTGCTGAATTCATTCCTCCAGAGATGCTTCTGTTCTGGATTCATTGAAGGTGGGGTGGGAGACACACCTGAATGGCTCATTTGTCTCATGAATTGGGATATGAGAGATTTCTCACTTGGAAGTATTTCAGGATTAGTCAGTGGGTCACTTGGTAGTGTTGATGAACAACAGCACAACCACCGTGGCATATGTTAGCAAGCAAAGGATTGCAGTTTCCATCTCTCTCTCTCTCTCTCTCTCTCTCTCTCTCTCTCTCTCTCTACAGGTTTGTAAGGCAGGTGTATGAGTAGGCGGTTCATAACACCATCAAACTGTCAGCCAAATAACATCCCTGGACATGAGGCTCCAGTGATAGACCACCTCATTCTCCAGGGTCAGTTCATAAGTACAGAGGGTTCCCTATACCCTCTCATAGCAGAAAGATGGTTCAAGGTTTAGGAAACCCTGATGATTTTTGGTGTTACCAATCAGCGGAACAAGAAGCTCCTGGTACTCTGCTCCTCAGTGCTGGACCCCTGGTGTACAATGGGACACCTTCCCTGAGTCTACCTTAATGTGTATGATTTTCCTCTGGTCGCTCTCATCTGCTGAATGATCAACCTGTTTCAGGATTATCTACTGGCTCTTCACTGGCCACAATCTGAGTAGTATCACAATCTGCTTTGCCTTCTCATGGAGGTGCTGCGACAGTTACTCCTGTGACATTACATTGCTTCATCAGCCACATCTGCTAAGGTCCCATCGAGCCATGGAATTAATTGCACTTCACATTAAGAAACTATCCAGCATCTTATTCCTCACAGGGTTGTGTGAGAAGATGTCAGATAACATCAGGAAATCCACAGCAGATGTTTAACCAGCAAAATGGACTATCTTTTGTGGTTTGTATTCTCAAAAAGATATGGCCCCAGTCAGAGTCACTTTTTATGATATCACACATTTCTCTTATACCTCTTCCCACGGGACTTGGCAATCTTATTGCTGAGATTTTGACAGCTGTTCATTAGGACCAGCATACACAGAAGGAAGTATCCAAGAACACTTCACTCTGGCTTGGGGTGCTCATCAAGTGGACGTATGAGTAGTTGGGCTAGGTTAATGACTGTACTCTGGGTGAGGGCTCATGAAGTCAGGGACATTGCACTATCCTTAGTGTTCAAGAGGAACTTCTCTGAGCCACAGGTATTGAGGGCGTGTGTCTGGCAGTACCAAAACACCTTTACCTCTTTCTACTGAAGAATGTCACCCTTAAGTCCTAGAAGCTTTCACCTGAGGGCCTGTGGTAGTTGCTGAAGATGTGTAGCTGCCCATACTCCATTAAGACAGAACAGCATTTCACCTAAGGTCTATGGTAGTGAAAAGTCGGATGAAAGAATGGTGCCTGTGGTATGCTTTTGACATTATCTATCTTCTTCCATCTAACAGAGCTTCTGGCTTAGTTTTGTTTTGTGGACGTGAATCCCTCTTTTAATGACAAGAGTTGAGGGGGTTTGTAGTAGAGCATTATTATTTGGTAATTCATGAGTATATGATACTTTCCAAAGTGGTTTTCCTGTCTTACATGAAAACCAAAATTTCCTTGGGCCCTTTCAGCTGTGTCATCACACATTCAGGGTAGATAGGTGTTCAGAGTGGTGATTCCTCCCCTGCACACATATGTGACTAGGAACCTGCCTGGAGAACTTCATTCAGGTGTCTTTAGATATTACCTCCCACTAGTGAGTCTCCATCTAAAAGACGAAGGTTTCTGTTCTCGTTGGAACAAATTGCATATTGAAGATAATTTTCATATTTCATAGATATACAAACCTGATCTTTAACGTTAATCATACCTTTAACTAACCCAAGATTTGTCCATGTTGTTCAAGGAAATCATGGAACTGTTTACTGAGTGAGTGGGTAGTTCTCCCAACCCCTAACTTACCTGCCACCTTGTTGCCAAGCTTCAATGACCGAATCAGCTTTAGCCGAAGGTATGTACATACAAAAGACCTGAAGTTTTTATATCAAGGAAAAATTTAAATAGTAATGGATTTGTGTATTATTTCATATATATCATTTAATGTCTTTGTGCACAAATTCCCATGTGTTAATACTGAGTGGTATCCACAACAGAAATCAGTTTGAGTATATAAACAGACTGGTGCCCCAAGGAACTAAACTTTGATTCTTTCAAGCTCTTCATCAGCTTTATGACTTAGCCATAACTATTACCCTTTTTTTCAACTACAGTATATTTTCGACATATGTTATTTTCTCATCTTTCTTATCAAACAGTCTTTTTACACATTAAGTCAGTGAGCCATTTCATGTATTATTTCTTTGTTTATACATACAGTGGATAATCTAGTATGTTTTTTATGCTTTCTTGTGTTCATTTGCATTTTTGACAATGCTGACTATACAACACCATTAAATTTCACCATACCAATTTGGTCAATGATTTGAAGTAAGGACTAATGCACAGTGGAGCATGCATACTCGCTGGAATGGCTTTCAATGTACCATTGGTGAAGGAGGAAACCACTTGGTGACAGTACTGGCACTGTGCAGCAGTTTTTTTTTTTTTTTTGTTCAGTGATATACCTGCTTCTTTTTCCATTTACTTCTCTGGCATTATTTTGTGGTCTGGCCTCCAATCATTCCTTTTCAGTGCACCACATAGCATCTTCCTCCTCAAATCCTATCTCCAAAATACTGCTATTCAGTCATACTTCACTTGACCTATTTTAATATCTCATTGCTGCCTCCATTCAATTTTGTTTATAGTTGGTGAGTTACAACCATGGTTACTGAGACCATCTCTCCCTTCATTAAAATTACTTTTATTTCGGCCTCTTAGTTTAACTACTACTCTTCCTCAGGCTTTATTTTAGAGAGAGAGAGAGAGAGAGAGAGAGAGAGAGAGAGAGAGAGAGAGAGAGAGAGAGAGAGATTAGAAATTTACATTAAGGTGACTACAGATAAGAGAAATTAGGAGACTGTCAGTAAATAAATAAATTTACCAACTTCATAACTTTTGCACATTCTATTTTTGAAGTTGTCTTCATGCTTGACGTCAAATAGTATCTGTCCTGAATTTAATGAAGGCAGAAATTATGAAATGATAAAATTTGGCACAGACATTTCATTATTGTTCTCGAGCGTTTTTGACAAATTTATAGTATAGGTTATGCTCAAGTCTTATATTTCTCAGAAGTTTTATTAACGAAACTGGCGCTGTTGATATTGCAAAACAGTTTACTTCGTGTCCTCTCAAGCTGATTGCATAAAATGTTTGACATTAATTATCTGTGACTGTCAATTAACTTAAATATGCCAGAGAATATTTAGACTGACTCAAAGGTCATGGCTCCTCAGTACAAAAACACTAAAATCTTCAGCTGAATCCCATGAGTGTTGGCCTTATCTTAAGCACTTTTCATTTTCAACTGTTGCACGAAATAAAAAAATCTAGATATCTTCATGCTTTGCAGCATATGCAGCATGTAAAAGGACTCTAGTATCTGCTTCTTCGTGAGTGCAGCCTTGTAGGTCAGCAGTGTCTTGTTCAGCTTTGCTATAAATTGCAGCATCCCCTTTAGTGACAATTATGCATGATGTATCATCTGCTTGCGATGAAATGATTGTGTCTGCCAAATATGCAAATAGATGTTTTGTTGTGGTCATTCCTGAGGAAGCTGGCCCAATTGCCAGATGTTTCCGCTGTGCTAATTACCCTCCGGCGAACTCCTGTGCTTCTTTTTTGTCTTCTTTGTGCTTTCATACTGTCTGTCCTATACACATCAAATACAATGTGTTTGCTTGTACTTCTATATGTGCTTCTGAATCTTGGATAGGACTTCTTCTTTAGCACAAGACTCAAATGTAGACCCCTTGGTTGGTCTCAGAGCATTTATAAGAGCTCTACCATCCATTATGATAACATCAGCGGTAGGCTCTTTGTCAGGGATGTCTGATGCATGCTGTTCTAGTAGAGGCAGCAGCTGTGACTTGGTGCCCTGATGCATCTGTCCATTCTGTGCCAGTGATGGTGGGCAATTTTGATTTTCATGTTGAAAGAATACATTTAAATCACACTGTCTGTTCTGGCATGATATGAAGAGGCGTGAGAATAGATTATAATCATCCTTTATGGTTTGCAGTGACTGTTTGCCCTTGGATTCTGTAGTAGACATCTTGCGACTGAACAATAGAATTTTGTTCTTGTGTACTGGTTCATAGAATTTGCTGGGTGTCTTGAGCCTCTCAATAAAGTTTGTTAATTGTGTCTGTCCAAGGCCCTTCATAGATCTCAAGGATTCACTAACTTTGCTGTCCATAATTTCATGACTGTCTAGCACAGTCAGATCCACTGAATCTTCCTCAAAAGAGTTACCCATTTCTTTGATTACTTTTGCCAGAATTTCAACCATTTCAAGAAACCTTTTCTGCACAGTTTGTTTCATCATGATGCTTAACCTCAGATTTTGGATCAGCATCACTTCTAGTCTCAAACTCAACGATCAGGCAGCTTACTTCAGAACCAGCCACTGTCCACCTTCTGAGAGCATCTTCATCTTCAAATAGGCCAGTGGCTCCCCCATCTCCTTACACATAAACACTATTCTGCTCGTACGCTTGGTCTATAGCCATTGAGGAAAAAGGCCAAGTGGTTTTGTTGACAGTGAAATTTCCCTTTGTGAATTCATCAAATGTGTCATTTTGGAGAGCCTCCATGTCCCTCAAATGAATTGAAAGCCACCTGGCATAATGTACATGGTCCAGGGCAAAGAAGAAAGGAATGAGTTCCTGCAGCACATCTTTATACAGTTGGAAATTAGACTCTCGGTATGCCCTGATGAAGCACAAGATTCCAAAAAGTAGAATTGGGGACACTGATTTTCATTTTCTGATCCACCTTTCACAGCTTAGCTCAATTTCTTCTTCTGCTTCCTGGATATATGCCATAAAGGCAGCTTTGTGCAGCTGATATAAACTGCAAGCTATCACCTGGTGGGCTAGACATGTCTTCTTCAGATGTGAAGCAGAAATAAACGAATCTGCTGTTCCAGGAGTAGCTATTTCTGCTTTTGCAAGAGCACCAGTCCAACCACTATCTTTCAAGAGATCACCCAGAATTTTGAATGCTGCCTTTTCTATATGCAGCCCTCCAAACATAATAACCATATCACCATACTGGATTTGCTTAGCAATTGCAAATAGTGGCTGATCAACTGCTAGAACTGGAGTTTGGCCAGGATTGAGAAACTGTGTGGCTGCTCTTGCAATATCCATGGCATGTTTTATCATTGCAACTGAATGAGCTGCCTCTTGAAAAAGAGGCAACATAGATGACAAGTGTGATGTGCTGCCCAAGATATGGACACAGCATTTTCTCTCCTGTCCAACAGACTGACTTTCTCAAGCCTTTCATACTCAAGAGAAAGATGCTCTGAAAGCACAACCTGTTGGTGTCCTGCACTTCCACTGGGTGAAGGGAGGGGATTCTCATGTTTAAAGTGAGCAGGAGGTACATTTGTGTAATATTCAGGAAGAGAAGGTACTTTTTTACTTTGTTCCACGGATGATTCTGGGCCAAGTTTCTGTCCTTGCCCTTTTCATCAGTGCTCGGATGCTGAAACAAAGATATGCCTGTCCCATGGAAGGATGTTTGTGCAGTTGTGGCACTTGGATTATGGTCCAGATTGTCAACAGCACAAGTTGTAAGGAACCCTTTTCTTAGTGTGGTGGGACAAACTACTACTTCCTCCATAGCCCTTGTTACAACTGCTTCTCCTAACCCTTTAGTCAATTCTAGAACCCTATCATAGCTGATGCTTATTCCATGGTGATGGAATGTATCAATTAATTGATGCTTCCTGGTTTTTGCAAAGACCAGGAGACCAATATATATTGGAAACGGAGGTTCTCTTGACTTGGAATGTCTGTAGAATGTTGAAGATGCTGGATTCTTTCGACAGCTGAAGTGCAAAAGTTGTGCTAAAGCTAGATCAGTAGATGATGTTCCATATTTAAGTTGGGATTTTATATCGCCACCGTTTTGTAGCACACTTACAAATTCCAACAAACTTGGTGGCACAGATTCTCTTCTAGTGTCTGTTGTTAAGGTTCCATCAAATTCTATCTCATGTTCAAGCATCTGTTTCCTCAATATCTTAGCTGCTTTGTCCACGATTAATGCATCATTGTAGTCACATGCCTTGGCTAGGGGTTCTCCCATTTTCCTTTTGTAGGCAAACCTTATTTCTCTTCCCTTTTTAAAGTCCTCCAGTTCTGGGATGCGGGCAAGTATCTGTTCTTTCAACCATGTTCGATGCACAAAGGAACATCAACATTTAGTTGTTCCAGTCTTTGTTTGTACAAATCATAAAGTTCTACCATTGTAAAATAGCAGCACCCATCTGTAGTCAACTGCTTGTCTCTTATGTACATCTCAAGCTCAGCAAAAACATGGGCACATGCCTCTTGTCTGTACTGCACATAATCATCTCCAGTTCTTTGGGAATTTAGCCAGGCCCTTTCCCTGTTGTACACACCTGTCAAACAAGATGAGTGATACATATGGTCCTGAGAAACAATATCTCCAACACTAAGCTTGGCCAGAAGTTTCTCATCTAGTAGGTTGGTGGCACATCGTTGCAGCTTTTCATGTAAAGGCAATGTCATGGCCAATCATAAATCTTTGATTGGTGTTGGGTGGTCACAAATAAAGCATATTCCTTCTTTCTCGGTCTTAGATTCTTCTGCATCTTCTTCATCTGCCTTCTGGCTGCAACGTGTGAATTTTGCTGATGGGACATCATCTTCTTTTGTCTTACAAAATGACTTCCTTTTCCTTTATAGTTTTGTTGTTTTGAACTTCAGCATACATGATTCATGATATGTTGCTCTGTTATAGTATATTGATATATAAAGAAAAAAGATAAAATTATTTAGACATTAAAAAACCAAGACTAAGAGTATATTAGACAAAAGGAAATTGTTTTGTTTTCATATTTTTCATAAGTAGTATGATGTAGTATGAGAAATAGGAGAACGTAGCGAAATCTCCACAAAGCCAAGTGGTGTCACCAGAGCTTCTTCCACTGCCTGGTCCCAATTTCAAATCCTGCTCAGGTCAGGTAGAGTTAGAGTCCCCTGGAAGGGCTACAGAGGGTCAAAGGTCGCCTTGGATGAAAGTTGCAGCGCTCGACTGACGATTGCTGCTGGGATCCGAGTTCACTCCCAGACTCCTACCTACCAGTCCACTCCTCGTAGAGGGCAGTGCCGTCAGTGCACCTCACGTGGTGCATTATAGGCATTACTTGAGGTTCTTTGCAGCGTCCCTTCGGTGCCTAGCTGCAACCTCTTTCATTCCTTTTACTGTACCTCTGTTCATATTCTTTTTCTTCCATCTGACTTTCCTCCCCACAACAATTATTTCATAGTGCAACTGCGAAGTTTACATATTGTTACACTTTTCAAACTTTGGTTCTGTCAATTTCCCTTCCAGTGCTGAATGACCTCAAAGGTCCCAGCGCTTGGCCTTTGGCCTAAATTCTATATTCTGTTCAGGTATTTTCTCATTAGTCTTCCTTCTCAGGCTTTCGCCGAGTACGCTTCCATTGACCTTTTTGTGCCTCGTTCGTTATACCGCTGACTGTGAGACGCTCTGTCACGAAAAGAGATATCCGCCGACAACGTCCGCTCTGCAGGTTGAATCTCGAGAAGGTCTTTTGATAACGTGTGAGAAGGAGAACCAATGAAGATAGTTACTCACCCAGGGGAAACATTTGCCCAGTGTCTTTTTAAGAGTCCTCATATATAGTTTCTAAAGTTGGCAGATTCACAAAAAACCTTTTTATCAAATTTCCATCACTCAAAAGGAGGTTATTTTTCCTACATAATCACTGTTATTTTAGATGACCAATGCCGACTTGTCAGGTTTTGCCTGTTACTTTAATTTACGACTACCGTCAGTCGCTTTGGGCAAATAGCCCAAATTGATTCACTGCAGCCAAATGTGCCTTTGCGCACGCGCATCCTCTCATGCAGGAGCGCCTTAAACAAATACACAGGCTTTATTATCGGTTTCTGATTAGACTCAGGGGCGTCCGAGAGCGGCCTTGTTTCATTCGTTTGTGCTTGAACAGTGTCCACAAAAGAGCCTTTGTACATCCCTCTGGAAACATCCCGGCAGAACCGAGACCCTGTTTCCATCGTGAATGGAAACTCCTCAGCGTTCTGGATTCATTCTAATCCAATATTTGTTATCCGCTTCCCTCTCACAATCACACTTGCTGGTCTCCTGTCGCCTGCAAACATTATTGCAACGGCTCCTTTTGTTTAGCATCGCGAACGGCGCTTTTGTTGCCTTTTGTTTCTGCCTTCGTCTTTTTTTAGTATTTCGCCCGACTGTTTCGTCATTTATTTAGTTCCAAGCCCTTCAGCTTTTTTTTTTCCTTAAATGAAATTTCTTCCATGAACTATCTGCAATGGAGTGAAATTTTAAACGAGGGATTCGCGCCAACAAGGGAGATTAATATGCAGGAATTTAAATGAAATGACCGAACGTGTCAGGGAAATTTTATATTAACCTGCCTTGTCTTTTACAAATACTGAAATGAAAAATATGGAAAACATAGGAGTCGTCAGCTTGCTGCTATTTATAGAAATAAAACATCAAAAACAATAATGACAGAGGACAAGAGAAACTCCGGAAGGTCAGGCATTCCTTTAGATAAAATGCCTCTTAAAAGCCTCCAGAATTATCACCAGTGGCTGAGGAAAGGCGAACCTTCCTTCGCTTCGGAATCTGAGCCTTCGGGCAAAAAGGAACTCATCTTCCACTCTTTCTGGCTCCAGGGTTTGGGTCTTTCATTTAGTGCCAGTTCAGATATTGACAGCCTGTTGAGTCTTTGTCACACATACACACACATGTATTATATACATACATTCTGCACATACATTAAAAGCCCAATTCATTTCCTCCCCATCGAATGGTATTGCATGAGTTGCATCTCGACCAGCTCATTAACGCTGTCATTAATGATACTTTGAGTAGGAGCAATTTCAAGTGGGCATCGTTCTTCAAAGCTTCTTCGTTTGAAGAGGTCTTCCCCCGTAGAGGGTAGTGCCGTCAGTGCACCTCTCACGACGCACTGCAGGCATTACTTGAGGTTCTACAGTATGCAGCGTACCTTCGACCCCTAGCTGCACCCACTTTCGTTCCTTTCATTGTACCTCCATTCATATTCTCTTTCTTCCATCTTAATTTCCACCCTCTGCTAACAATTGATTCACAGTGCAACTGCTTGGAGGTTTTCTCCTGTTACACCCTTAAAACTTTTTCTCTCAATTTCCATTTCAGCGCTGAATGATCTCATAGGGTCCTAGCGCTTGGCCTCTGACTTAATTTTATGTTCCTTTCCTTTAAAGAGGTCTTTACCCCTGTCCTAATGCATTGCACTACCAATCGATCATTGTGCACATTAATAACATCTTTCATTATGTGTGTAAACAACAAAGGTGTTGTTGAGTACGAGAGCAAGTTAGCTTTTCTCGTCTGTCCGGTAAAAGATGAATAAAAAAAACAATTACATCTCATAAATGACACTTTCTTCCTATTTGGAGCAGTTTCTTATTAACATCTCACCAAATGTGATTTGAAATAAAAGAAAACTTCTTGAATGTCAAGTGGGGATAAAAGACCCTTTTGCAAATCTGAGACACTCATTCTATAACAGCCATCATCTCCTCCTATACAGCTAATAATGTTTCCCTCTTCACTGTGTGGTCGGGACTAACAATTCTAAGCTCCACTTAAAAAAAGTTGTTCATGGAGCTGAATGCTGTAGGGTATTGAATGGAAAGAGGTAAATAATTATGAAATTAATATTAGCATATTTATGCTATATTCTGAATTTACAAGCATTTGTAGTGACAAGCGTATCCAAAACAATGCGAAGAATTCGAGAAGTTAAGATGGCATTGTGGCTATTACAATTACATATGTAGGTTCTACATATATATTTCAGTTTAAAAAACAATAAAAGTGATTGCCCACTCGGTCACGATGGTGAGGATGGGTCTATTCCAGCTCTAATAAATATATCTGAAAACGACAGGTATATCTATGTATGAGAGGCAATAGATTATCCTTCTAGTGGTCAGGTCGGCAACGCGACCTAGTTGTGATTATGGAACCCGGGTTCGTTTCCCGCCACCGGACATCATAATATCTTCATATTTCTTGCACTTGGATCTTAAGGCTTTGTAGTGACTAGCGTATCCCCAAAAAAAAAAAAAAAAAGCGCGAAGAATTGGAGGAGTTAAGAGGGCATTGTAGTTATTACAATTACGTATATATATGTATGTGCGTATATGTTGCGATGTGTGTACATATTGCAAATGAAAAGTCTGCTTAGTTTGCAATAATGAACTGTGTATAAATTGCAAATGCCCCAACTGGTTTGTGTTGTAATCTTTATTTATTTCAGATAGGAATTTCAATAAGCTTCTCTCCATATCCTGTGATTCCGGTATTTGCTGTCATTGCTTAGGGGAAGGATGAGAGTTTGAAATGCGAAACACTTCGTAATCTGCTTCGTTGACACGACGGTATTTTTATGCTGATCACATCACATTGCATACAAAATTAACAATGATTCTTTTCGCTCATCCCTTATTGCGAGATGTATTAAAAATATTGACGTTTCTTTGTGAAGGAAATTAAATTTCCTGAATTTCTAGAGAACTTTCATGAATATCGTATTTGCTTCGGCAGATGCCTTTGTTTTTATACTTCTACTAAAGATTTTTCATGGCATCATATTTCCTTACATGTTGCAGCAGCTTTGCAAACCTACAATCTTTATGTTATTCATTTTCACCAGCTTCAGAATGCTCTCTTTTGAGTTGGAATATTAATCTCTTTAAACACACACACACACACACACACACACACACACACACACATATATATATATATATATATATATATATATATATATATATATATATATATATATATATATATATATATATATATATATATATTTATTTATTTATTTATGTATTGTGTGTGTGTGTGTGTGAGAGAGAGAGAGAGAGAGAGAGAGAGAGAGAGAGAGAGAGAGAGAGAGAGTAAGCATAGTGTCTTAAGACCCTGTAAATGGATGAGTACAAAAGAGAGAGACTGCATAGGTGAACGCACTGTATGTGTCCCATGGACTGAAAATAATGACAGTGAAAGAGATGTTTTTAGGTTGGTCTGATTCTTTGCAGAGTAAAAATTGGGTGGTTGTGCTTGGGGGTTTAACTGCAAAAGTAGATGACAGAGTAAGAGACGACCTTGTTATGGAGTTCGACGAGAACATAAAAAGGCAGAAAGTATTGTGGAAATATGTTTGACTGTTGGAATTAAATGGTTTCAAAGCAGAATACTCGCTTGTACACTTGCTATAGAGAAAATGATGAAGAAAGAGTAGATGAAAGAACACATTAACAGGTGTAATGTTGAGAAGAGGAGTGGTTGAAGTTATATCTCTTCATTATTTTGTTGAAGTGAATGTTCAAGTTGGAGAGATGTGAAAATTTGGCTGTGAATGTAATGAAATAATTGTGATAAAGAAGTGAGAAGAACAAAACTTGAATGAAGGACGTGAAGTGGAAGTATGTAAGGATTTAGTGGAACCTCGTGAAATGTCATAGGGACAGCAGAGCATGCTTGTGGGTATAGGAGGAGAGGAAGAGAGAATAAACAGCATGTGCTTAAAATAAGGAAATGACTGGTTTAGAGAGAGAGAGAGAGGAAGCAATTAATAAGTTAAAATAGGATCAAGGTTAGCAACAAGCTTGCAAGAGGGTGGGATGTTTTCCTACTGGAAGTGAATGCAGAGAGAAACAAACAGTGAACAATTGGATATGAGATGAACAATGATATTGGGGAATTGCTGTCTGAAGTGGAAGACAAAAGAGAAGAAAAGCTGAATATCACAAGAGTGCAAAAGGAGTAACTGTTTGACTTTTGATGAGAGCAATTTAAAGTAAGGAAAGACACCAGTGGTTGGTGCGATTACAAAGTAGGTTTTGCAGTGTAGTGTTGACGGCTTATTGAGACTGAGCTGCTGACCAATGCTTGTAAGGTGTATCTAGATGAGGGACAAGTTCCAAAGGATGGATGCGAAGATTAATTGATCGGTTAAGTAACGGTGATGATGGTAGAGGAAACTGTAAGAATGATTCATGAAAACAAGACAACTTTTGGAAATTAGGGTAATGTATTTCGATATCGTAAAGAAAAGACAAATTGCATTATACCAAGTAACTGCCGAAACTAATGCATTACGAAGTCTATCAAGTATTGTACACTCCCTTCCCCCTTATTGGCCAATTCAGAAGCGGTCAAATAAAAAAATGAATAACAAGAATAAAAGAGCCATAAATTCCAGCGGTGAAAAGGGAAAATTAACAAATGTTCAGTTGTCAATATTATTATGAACATAAAAGAGAGAGAGAGAGAGAGAGAGAGAGAGAGAGAGAGAGAGAGAGAGAGAGAGAGTCCCATAACCCGAAGAAAAGGACGAAACGACCTCAGGCAGTTGCTTTCTGTGAAGAGGGAAAGGCTTTGTAGCGTCACTGACTTGTTTTCCCGACTTTCTATTCATTTCATTTTAGCTTTTCTTTCCTGTGGGTAGTTTTAGTTTTCTGTGAAAGCAAACTATTAAGGTGGCTTTGTCTGTCCGTCCGCACTTTTCCTGTCCGCCCTTAGATCTGAAAAACTACTGAGGCTAGAGAGCTGCAAATTGGTATGTTGATCATTCACCCTTCAATCATCAAACATACCAAATTGCAGCCCTCTAGCCTCAGTAGTGCCAACAACATAGGCCACCACCGCCCCATGACTGTAAGTTTCATGGGCCGTGGCTGAGTGTTTCATACAACATTATACGCTGTACAGAAAACTCGAGTGTACTGAAGAAACTTCGGTGCCTATTTTACTAGTTTTTTGTCGTGGTTCCTCGTTTTCCTGGCAGTGAGGTCGGTAGTTTTTTTCCTTCGTTGAATTATTGAAGTTGTCTCATGAAAGTTAATAGGATGTTTGTTGTTGTGTCTTAATGAGAGTTTTCGAAAGTAGCTTGTCTAGTAACTGTCTCAACGACACGAAGTCCTGTCGTTTCAGAAAGAAATATAACAAGCTTTTTAAATGACCTATTAGACTCTTAATGGCACTGATAAATGCTTTCACGTGGTGCATTGTAAGCATTACTTAAGGGTCTCTGCAGCGTCCCTTCGGCCCTTAGTTACAACCTCTCTCGTTTCTTTTACTGAACCTCCGTTCATATTTTCTTTCTTTCATCTGACTTTCCGCCCTCCTTAAAAATTGTTTCCTTATGCAAATGCGAGGTTTTCCACCTATTACACCTTCGTAACCTTCTTACAGTCAGTTTCCCTTACAGGGCTGAATGACCTCTTAGGTCCCAGAGCTTGGCCTTTGGCTTGAATTCTGTATTCTATTCTGTTCCATCGATAGATGCTTTCACTCTTAACACTTGAGATGTTCTCGAGAAGTGCACTCTTAAAGTTCTATACACCAAAGGTTAAGGTGGGCATAATATTAATTAATGATAGAAAGTAGGCCTGAAAACACGAGACAGACGCTGAGAGGGAAGGGACATCCGAAGCCTTTCTTGCAATGGCGTTGTTAGAGGCAGCTTCAAGGTGAGGTTTCCTCTTCTGTTCTGTTCTAGAGCAGAGATTCGAGTGAGTTCATAAACAACACCTTTTGTATGAGAGTAAAAAAAGAAAAAAATATATTACTATTATTGTGAGACGTAACAAATGACCAAGTAGAGAGAGAGAGAGAGAATGTTATAGAATGTAAGTGTCTTCATCTTGGCCTAATTTAATGGAAATTAAACATCAAAAGTTCAAATATTTTCAGCGCATATGCACATAGACCCCCCCTTCTCTCTCTCTCTCTCTCTCTCTCTCTCTCTCTCTCTCTCTCTCAATGGTCACTTTATCGATGATTGGTTGGCAGTTTGGAGTAAGGCGTGATCTATTGCCCTTTTCTCATTGCAGTATTGCCCTTCCGTCTCCAGGAGTTGTGGAATGGCTGTATTCACGTGACCCAGTGGATATCTTTCAGTCGAGAGATGGATGAGCGGTATCAAGTATCGAAAGTCTTCCAAGCAGAAAATGGAGTTCATCCTTTTTCATATCGACTTCAACCACCCCCCAACCCCACCACCACCATCCCAGTAGGGGGCAGTGCATGAGGTGCACTGTAGGCATTACTTAAGGTTCTTTGTAGAGTCTCTTCGAACCCTAGCTGCAATCCCTCTCATTCCTTTTACTGTACCTCCGTTCATATTCTCTTTCTTCCATCTTACTTTCCACCCTCTCTAACAATTGTTTCATAGTGCAACTGCTTTGAGGTTTTCCTCCTGTTACGTCTTTCAGAATTTTTTACTGTCAGTTTCCGTTTCAGCGCTGAATAACCTCATAGGTCCCAGCTCTTGGCCTTTGTTCTAAATTCTATATTCTATTCGACGCTCTTCCGTGTTCCCAGTCTGTGAAGGAGTGTGAAGATTTTTCTATTTCATAGTGGAAACAATCTCTTACAGCGACTGAGGACTGGCTTGCTTTGAGACTAATTCCCGTAGTATAATTTTTCCAGCAAAATTCTATTTTTTCTCGTTCATTACGACAGAGGCCTATTTTTTTTTTTTTTTGACCAATATGTTAGTTTTGTTATCAAATAATTATTAAGTCATTCGGTTTCTCTTTGTGCCCAACTACTATTGTCTGTCTGCGTTTTTCTCATCCTCATTTTTTCATGTCTGTTTTTGTGTCGCTTCAACCAGGTTTCTCTTTCGTCGTCCCATGCACTTGATTGATTACCCGTTGCAAGGGTTTTCATCTGTGCCTTCGTATTGATTATTGTCGGACTAAACATCGTTTTCTTCGCTTTTCTCTCCATTTGTTTTATCTTTAGTTCTTCATTATTCTCCATTTTCTTCTGTCAATTTCATCCTTGAATTTCCAGGAAAATTAAGTTTTCCAGCAAATCGTTTTTTCGTCTTATATCTTTCAGAAAATTCAGGAAAGTTTTCCCTTCATTATTTTGAGCAGGAAACAGAAAAGTTTTCCCTTCATTGTTTTGAGCAGGAAACGGAAAAGTTTTCCCTTCATTGTTTTGAGCAGGAAACGGAAAAGTTTTCCCTTCATTGTTTTGAGCAGGAAACGGAAAAGTTTTCCCTTCATTGTTTTGAGCAGGAAACGGAAAAGTTTTCCCTTCATTGTTTTGAGCAGGAAACAGAAAAGTTTTCCCTTCATTGTTTTGAGCAGGAAACAGAAAAGTTTTCCTTCATTGTTTTGAGCAGGAAACGGAAAAGTTTTCCTTCATTGTTTTGAGCAGGAAACAGAAAAGTTTTCCCTTCATTGTTTTGAGCAGGAAACGGAAAAGTTTTCCCTTCATTGTTTTGAGCAGGAAACAGAAAAGTTTTCCCTTCATTATTTTGAGCAGGAAACAGAAAAGTTTTCCCTTCATTGTTTTGAGCAGGAAACGGAAAAGTTTTCCCTTCATTCTTTGAGGAGGAACAATTGAAATATTTAGATTTATCTCTTGCAGTAAAATGTCCGGCCTTTCATTTTGCTGTTTGTCTGTAAATGTAAAGTATATTCTTCTTTCTCTATGTTTTACCTCCTTTGTTCATTTTTTACTTGACACCCATTCGTTTATTCAGCTAAGACCACAGGAAAAATAAAAGATAGAAGCACCAAGCGCTTTCATGTTACTTCATCGCGTTCTCTCTCTCTCTCTCTCTCTCTCTCTCTCTCTCTCAATAGTGTTCTGGAGTAAGGCGAAAGCGCTGGGTACTTCTCTGTAATTATTCCTGTGGCCTTAGCTGAACATAATATCAGACGCTGTTAAGTGTCATGAAAGCGCATTCGTTGATATTCATATAAACTGTTTTTTATAAGTAATATTATTACTGATAATTTGTCTTTAAATAATCTTTTTTTGCCCTGGTCCCGGTTGGTCGTAATCATTTTTATATATTTATTGTTATTTGACATTTGTATTTTTTTCTTTATTGTTATTTAACTTTTGTATTTTTTCCTTTATTATTATTTTACATTTGTATTTTATTCTTTTATTATTATTTTACATTTGTATTTTTTTCTCTTTGGCAAGAAAAGTTGATCCTCACGAGAGGTTCTTCTGTGGACGTCCTTTCCACGTGGAAGGGATTTTATCGGTGAAATGAGAGCGAAAACTGAATGTCTGTAGTTGCATAAAAAAGCAGACACTTGCAAACAGATCTGTCCCTTATTCTTCTGTCAGCCTCTTTCTATTGATTGTCCGTTCTTCACTTTCACTTCTTCATTCTTTCGAGCCTCTTCTTTTATTGAAAAGTCTTCATCGCAACTTGAGTTCCCAGGAAGCTAAATAATAATAATAATAATAATAATAATAATAATAATAATAATAATAATAATAATAATAATAATAATAATAATAATAATATTCATTATTATTATTATTGCTAATAGATTCACAATTTCGTGAAAAACAATCTGAGTAATAAAAATCCACAATATTATAGTAAATATATTACTATGTAAAAACCAAAAACTGCATTTTAACGTTAACACTGATGAGGAACACCGTTCAGGTGTTCGAAAGTCTTTGGTTTTTACATAGTAATATATTTACTATAATATTGTGGATTTTTATTACACATTATTACTATTATTATATTATTATCATTATTATTGCTGTCGTTGAAGCAATTTATTTATTAAGGAACTTGAGTTCCCAGGAAGCTAAATTATTATTATTATTATTATTATTATTATTATTATTATTATTATTATTATTATTATTATTATTATTATTATTATTATTATTATTATTGCAGATATTGAATCATATTATTTATTAAGGAGTGAAACATGTACACCATTGCAATACTTTATTTTTTTATAATAAATATTTGTTTTAGGATTCAAGGAAAAATTGTAGTTAAAGATTTGTATCATTGGTTATATTTTATTTATGCATTTAGTGCGTAAAAATTCTCAAGAATAAGAACAGAAGCTACAGAACTTCCGTTACCGTATTTCTTTCTTGGAAATGAAAGATCAGAATCGTTTGAAGTAAATATTCACCAAACAAGTATTGGTCGCAGATTCTCCATAGCTGGTGGTCATCGCAATATACATTTAATATTTCATAGGAAAATTCCATCAGGGTTTTCTGTGTCCCTTTTGTTTTCGGTCTTTATTTTATTGCTTGATATAATAACTAATATTTATGTTGCCATATGCTTCGTAGTCGCCTCGGTCAAAATAACGATACCTTATTTCTCTTATTTTATCCCTTGTGGGAAATTATACAGAAAAATAAAAATTCTGTACAAGAGATGAATGAATCCACTGAATTCTGGTGAAATAATGTTTAATATATCATACTTTATTTACACGTTAATATTTGCTCCAAACCTCTATGTGTTGCTGAAAGTTTTCTCTTTTCCTTTGTACCTTGGTCATTTGCTCAATTTTCTTGCAAAATTCTGAATTTAATCTTGAAATTTTTAATTCACACCTTATTAAATTTTCAGAAAATTTCATAATTTGTTTCTAAGATTTGAAGCATTGGTCTTCTAAAAATTGTTTGGAGGAGAAGGTTTTATATACACGTTTTCTTACTGGGCTCCCTTTTTTGACGAGATACATTTTCAGAAAACTCCCTTAAATTGAGGAGTAAGTGTAAAGTACATAATAGCTGAGTCTATTATATATATATATATATATATATATATATATATATATATATATATATATATATATATATAGATATAGATATATAGCCTATACATATAATGTATATACTGTATATAATGCATATATATAAATATTTAGTTATCGCATGTTCGTGTCAGCTCGCCACACACACATACATATATATATATACATATATACATGTATATATTGTATATATACTTACAGTATATATGTTATATATATATATATATAATTAATGTATGAATGTGTGTGACCTGGAATACATGAAACTTAAATGCAAATACCATTGTTAAAACTGAAACCAAAAGTATGAATCTTGACTGTTATTCATCTTAATTAGACATCTTGAGGGGGGGGGTGCCTAGTAAATAGCAGCAGAAATTTACTTTATGTCTGCTGGCTTGGAAAAAGAAGATTAGAAGCCGTGGGCAGCATGAAAGAGGAGGTGAGGCAATGCCCAGATGTGACACAGGGTGAACGTGACCTTTACAATTCTTGCATTTCGAATGACACCTGACCTACACACCTGGATATTTCTTAATGAATTGAATAGAGAATTAAGGCCAAAGGCCAAGCACTGAGACCAGTGAGGTCATTCAGCGCTGAAGCGGAAATTGACAGTAAAAGTTCGAAAGGTGTAACAGGAGAAAATCCTTGCACTTGCACTAAGAATCAGATGTTAGGAGAGGGTGGAAAGTAAGTTAGAAGAAAGAAAATATGAAAGGACGTACAGTAAAAGGAACGAAAGGCACATTGCGAAGAACCTTAAGTAATGCCTACAGTGCACTGCGTGAGGTGCATTGACGGCACTACCCCACTACGGGGGATATTTCTTAATGGTAAGATAGCAACCGTATGTTGTTGTCATTCGGGCCATGTAAAGACAGTCCTTGAAATCTCAACATTTTACTTATTTCTATTGAAATAAATGGATGAAGTTCATACATTTCCAGGTTGATGTTGTTATTCAAAACTTCTTTTTATAAACCTCTGACAAATTTAGATTGTGACACACTTCTTACATGGATATGACATACCCATCTTTCAGTACTGTCATGAGAGTTCTTCATTCATCAGTGTATTCAGAGCTACACTCTTCAAAATAATTATGTGAATCTTTACTTTATTGCTGTGATCAAAATAAAAACGTGCAAATGGGATATTTTTTTAGGTTTTCTATACATTGTCAGTTTTAACCCTTTGTTGCCTTCAGGTTTAGAGCACTCAGAAAAGGGAAGGAGAAAATCGTTTTCAATCAACTTAGTGAATTTCATGGATGGCATCAGTTCATTTAGTTTATCAATGAAAGTGTTTACATCTTCGTTTCCCTGCCAAGTAAATATCATGTCGTCAGCAAAGCATAACCATTTCATATTTTATGGAACAATATTGCCAGGTATTCTGCTCAGAAAAAAAATTCAGGTATAAACATTTTTGCGGTCGAGTTCCAAAGGGGAGTTTATGCGGACATCGTTTGGTTTTGAATCTGCATCTGTCAGTTTTTCATAATTTGAAAACGCTGCATTTTTATGGCCTTTACTTAATGCTGGTGACGGGAGATAGACCATTGCAATACCAAATTCTAAATGCAATATATGTTGTTGAATTTAATTTAAAAATATTTCACACAAAGTTTAACAGTGCAGTAAAGTATTTTTGGAGAATGCTAAATGTATCAAGCTGTCTGCTGTCTATGACGAAATTGGCCAGAGATATTTATATATATATATATATATATATATATATATATATATATATATATATATATATATATGTGTGTGTGTGTGTGTGTGTGTGTGTGTGTGTGTGTGTGTGTGTGTGTGTAGAAAGAGCAACGCCATATGATGTTTGTATATATATATATATATATATATATATATATATATATATATATATATATATATATATATATATATATATATATATATATATGTATATAATATATATATATATATATATATATATATATATATATATATATATATATATATATATATATATATATATATATATATATATAAAGTGTGTGTATAGCCTATACTGTATATGCATCTTAGGTATTTTGAATTGTTGATAATGTTATGTGACATTTTTGACATACTGAAGAGAAACCATCACCAGATTCAGATCATATATTTGCATCGACAAGTTTTCCCAGTCTCATGTAATGAAATGAGTCTTGTCGCGTCTGTGTTTAATTAAAGTTTTCGATAATGAATGAAGAGCAGGAGTTCCCTTATTTCTCCACTAACCGGAGGATGTCCTTCAGCCAAGTCTGAAAATTAAATAACCTTTTTTTGGTAAGTTCATGTTTGATGAAAGACGGCAAAATGTGTACTAAAACAAAATCTATTTACAAATAAAGAGTAATAACATCATTTCAGTATACGGGTCGTATGGCCCGAGAGGCTGAGGAGATAAAGAATTAAAACAATGACTGCTTCCTGGCTGAACGATCTTAGTCCTGGTTGAACAGAGGAAAGTGACAGATCTCAAGTTACTCTTACTGTATTTCCAACCTAATTCTAGAACTGCCTCGAAGGCTTTATCGCTGGGCAAAGGGAGTTGTGGGCGAGAGGGTCAAAGGAAAGTTGGCACGATGACTCCTCTGACACGGACCACCATAACCACGAACGACCTCTTGGGTTGTTATGCCGAGGTCGTCCTAGTGCCTCCCTCCCTCTCTCCCTCTCCCCCTCTCTCCCTCTCCCCCTCTCTCCTTCTCTCCTCTGGACTCTGTTGCCAAACCCCCTTTTGCTTTGGAATGCTGAAACGACTTGAGGTTTCTTATTACATTTTGATTGTAAGATGGAGAGAGAGAGAGAGAGAGAGAGAGAGAGAGAGAGATGAAAAATAAAAAGTGACAGTCCGGACACAATGTCCCACATTAACACCATTGATCAAAGTTCAGTACAATAATAATATCTCTATTTTTTCTTATTTTCAGAAGTACTGCGCCGTCTCGGTTTTGGTGAGTGTTAACACATTATTAGCTTATTTCTGAATGAATTAAGCAATTTTTGTAAGTTATTAATTTTAATTTTTGCGTTTATTGTTTATCATTTTTTGTTTTCTGCCTATTTTCTCTGCTTATTGCTTTTTATTCTTTTACTTAGAGTCACCATAGAATCTTTGGTATTCCTTTGCTGCAATTGTGTTTGTTATTTTTGATTCTGCGTTACTAGTTTTGTGTTATTATTGTTACTGATTTTTGTATTATTGTAATGAAAAATATAATTGGATTTAACTTTTTTCTTAAATACATTACCCAAACTCGTCGCACACCTCTTAAAGTATTCATTAAAAGAATGTGTACAATGTGGAAAATACGGTTTTCATTTATTGATGAGTGATTCATTGTCCATCATTTCCACTTACTAGCTATACACCGCCACTTTGTATTTCAGGAAGGTGAGTCATCGTTTTTTGCCAATATCTTTCAAACCAATCGATTGATTGGTATGATACTGTGAAACAGAGTTTCTTACACCCTTCCCTAATTTTTGATGAAAAATTCCATGTCCAGAGACAGATTTTAAAGGCACTTTACTCTTTGAATTTTAGGACAGCCAAACCAACCAGTCAAGATTTACGAATTCATTCGGATAAGCACTCTTGGGGTACTTATCCCTCCCATCACCCACCCTTTCTCATCAGTCTTTTCATTCATTCCCCCACACACCCCACCCCCTTCCCACCCCACTCTCTCTCTCTCTCTCTCTCCCTCTGTGTCTTCTTCAATATTTGTTACGTAATGGAATGTTTTCAGACACGTAATTATTAGCATTGGAACTTATCAACTGAGCATGTAGGATGAAATGAACTAACGACCTAAATCGCTATACAGAATTTAGGGTTTCTGAAATCTTTGTGGTTGATGAATGAAATGTCGGGTTAACCCCGGGTTTATCACTTATGTATCCAGTAACTAAAGAGAAGGTTGTCTCGTCGCTGTTCAGAGTTATGCCTTACGTGCTGAAATGTCCCCGTGGATGCAGAAATGCATTTGCTATACGTCTTCTTGAAGTTTACAGCCGGAGAAAGCTGCCCAAAATTAAGAATAAAACTGAGTAAGAAAGATATTGCTTATGGTTATATTTCACGGTCATATATATGAGGGAATAAGGGAAAGATAAAACTTATTTATTTACATAACTCTATGATATTTAGAATAACAGTGAATTTAGAATAAAAGTTAAATAACTCTTCACAAAATTATGCAAACAAAATCAAAACAATCACATTCGTGAAAAAGTAACATACGCCACGCGGTGTAATGAGTAAAGAAAAAGTCGGGAGAAGTTCAATGGTGGAGTCGAAGACGAAAGTTGAGGGTAGTGAGGAATTTACCCTAAGCAGATACCCAGGACAAGTTCAGGGGTACCCAAGCTCGTATGTCCGAAAGCGTTAATCAGTTTGCTGGCTACCCTCAGTCAAATTCAAGAGCAAAGTGCCCGAAAAAGCTGAATTTGGAAACTGAATTTATTACCAAAAATTAGGGGAGGGTGAGAAACACACTGTTGCAAAGTTGTAACACCGATCCGTCAATTAATTT
>NC_089766.1:40965620-41028120 GCF_040412425.1 Macrobrachium rosenbergii
TGTTTTATATATATATTTATATAATATATATATATATATATATATATATATATATATATATATATATATATATATATATATATATATATATATATATATATATATATGGTAATGGCCTGAAGACAACCACATAATAAATATCTCAGACACTCACTTTCAACCTTCACCTTGCTAGCGACGAAGTCCACAATGGGTGGAATCAACCGTAAAATTGCCAAGAGTGTGCAAAAAGATTCCAGGTGGAGAAACAAACACACAAAAAATAAAATAATATTTAATACAAAAACTTCGGATAGTAGTGATACCTGAACCTCTAATATTTACATAAATTCATAAAAACACAAATTCCCTTACATATGAACTCCACAAATAAAAAAAAGAACATACACACTTAAACTATTAAAGAAAAAGGCAACACACTTATACTGAAAACAGAGTTCAGAAAATAGGAGAGGTTCAACCAAAGCAAAGGAATATCATAACCATTGCACTCTAACTTAAATATAATAAATGGAATGAATAGTTTTACACTGAAAACTCCTGAAGACGTTAATCAATTCTCGCAGTGTCACACAACCAAACTATCTTGGTTAGGTAGGGCTCTTGTAGTGGTGCCAAAATACGTTGCTCCATTCCAGGCAAAGGCAATATCACATCCCTTAACGTCTAACAGAGATTACCCCCTGGCAGTGTAACTGAACCAGAGGCTAATGCTGGAATGCGGAAACCCCAATGTTAGTGAAGTAAATCCCACATGATAGATCACTACTTAAGCTTGCAGAAGTCCTCTGGAATTCAAGCAGTGGGGACCTAACATCTGTCATTTTTGACATTTTATTTTTCACCTCCTTCTCACCCCAAGACAAACTTCCTAGGAGGTGATGAACTGGGAATTAAAAACCAAAGGGCATCAGGAGGTAAACAAAATCTATTCATCTCAGTGACCTAATACAAAACTATGGATTAATGACACTAATAAAAAGGACAACATCTGTCATTTTCGGTTATTTTTACATTTCACCCCTTCCCACCCCCACCCCTTTAGTGCCAATGATGTCTTTCCCCTCACAGTATTCTTTTTTCCAGATAGTAAGTCATATATATACCTGTTAAATGTGGAATGATAAACCTGTAGAGTTTATTTACTTACTAAGTTTACAGGCAGAACCAGTCTTGTTTCAGGAAGTCCTTTTTCACCCCACCCCTTTGGTGCCTTTGCATAGTGATATCTTACCCTCAGTATCCTTTTTCCTGAAAGTATATCATATGTATACCAAGTCTGGTTGAAATTGCTCAATATGTTTCAGAGTTATGTTGGAACACACATACATACCGGAATGTGTGATAAACCTATATAGTTTATTTATATAATAAGTTTACAGGCAGAATAGAAGTATATATATATATGGTAGTGATATATATATATATATATTTCCTAAATATATATGTATATAAGTCTGTATGATATATGTATATATATATATATATATGTATATATATATATATATATATATATATATATATATATATATATATATATATATATATATATATATATATATATATATATATATATATATATATATATATATATATATATATTATGATTTAACCTGGGGAATGCTTATCATGAGCCAGTTATAGACTAAATTAATTATTTTGTTACTTAACTCTATTTGAGTAAGATCTGACTGCTGTTGATTCAGGAAACCGTAAAAAACAAAAAAAAGGGGGGAAATATAATTGAACTGATGGCTCTACTCACAAGACAACTGTAACCGAACACTGTAAGGTATGTTTCAAGATTACGTATATTTATATTAAATGACCAATTATAAGATGAAATGAATTAAACAGGCAGGCAAGGCCTGAGAGATTAATTATAACCATGAAGACTTGAAGGTAGATCCGTCAGTGTGACGGTGCTGATTCACGAAGGGATAAGGCACAATCAAGGAAGAATTACACAAGGATCCCTCTGTAAACGGAGGGATTTATGACTTAAAGGCCAGTAAGGACACAGTAAAATATGCATAGGACAAGGCGGTGCACAGAGGGTACCAAGGAAGCCTCTTGAACGCACGATTTTACGTAATTTCTCAAACACTGGAATTTTTGTAACACTGCTCTAACAGGGCGAGGTTGATACGGAATTACTGGCACTTAGAAATGAAATTAGGAAATATAGGGCAAGAATTAAAAGTGTGACTGAATGAAAAGAACCCTTGCAACAGACCACTTTACCTTATAGAAGAGGTGGCTTCAGCGTAGGAAATTGCGGCGGAGGAAGGCTAGAGGACTGCACTGGTAAGAATACTAAGGCCCCCTACAAGATAGAACCACGTGGTAGGAGCATGGCTCTGTGAAGGAGACAGGAATGCAGAGGGCAGATGTCTCTAACTCTGTTCCTTCAGTCAGCCCTCTTAAGACCTTGGGTTAGGGAATGACGATGATTTCCTCAGGTGGGGTTAGTGTCGTTCCCCTATGCTAGCGCATCATTTGAATCATGGAGCCCATTCCAGGTGCTCCTACAGGAGCCATACCTTTCTCCTAAACTGGTTTATTGTGCCTCCTCCCGGCCTCTTGTCCTGAATACAAAGAGCTTCGCAGAGTCACATGTTCAAAGAGAGAAAGTGGGGGAGATATAGAGTGCAATTAACGGATTAGGTAAGGGCAATATTCCTTTTGCCCTCCCTTGTCAGGCAGTGCTAAGCAATGCACTGTATTTTTATTTTCCAACTTTAAATTACGTGTTTGGTATCTGGGATGCTTGGGAAGAGGTAGCATATTATATATAGATATGTACAGTATGTATATGCATGTATGTATGTATATATATATATTGATTAAATTGATTTATGTCTTAAAACTGGCATCACAACACCAGGTTATTGACACAGTAATAAAATTAAATAGGAAACTAAAAGTAAACAAATAAGTTTAAAAGGAGTTTCATATAAAAAATATTAAAAAATATGTATATACATAATCATATCTATTCAAATATACTATCCCTACTTGCATATATTTTATATGTATGGAATCTAAATTTTGTTGAGGAGGCCTGCCTCCCTTGCAAAGATATATAGCTTCTCTATATTACAACCCTAATCGAGAATTGTAGCTAGGATAAAATGTCCTCCTCTGTCACGTCCCCAGGACAGGAACCTATGTCTCAGATTCCCAAGACTGGGGACATTGACCAGCAAATGTCTCGGTCAAGGGCACAATACAGTCTTCACAGAATGGAGGATTTTCGTGGGACATCAAGAACCATGAGAGAGTCTTGTATGCCCAATCCTTAACCTGCACAAAATCGTTTCTTGTCTCCTTGCTATATAGGAATGTGATCATGTGACCAAGGAGACACTAATGACGTAATACTGTGCATTTTTTGGTTCGATAAAATATTTTCCCAAAGGGACTACCAAAACTGTTTAATTTTCTGATCTACTACAGGATGTGCATCCCGATATGATAGTCGACATCTTCTGGGTTCTGGGGAAGTGGCTGGTGACTTAGCAAGTTTAACAGCAAAAATTTAATTCTTTACCTGTTCTTTTGACTAAAAACAGCCATTCCGATATCTGAAAATTAAAGGGTTTAAAAAGTTAAAAGATTCCAACGACTGGAGAACACTTTTCCAGTCACAATATATAGTAAAATTATTTCCATTCTGATTTAAAATCTCCTTTAAGACCTTTAAAAGTGCATGCACTTCTGCTGTAAAAATAGATGCAACAGATCATAATCTTCCGATTCTTTCTATATCAAGAAAGGCCACCCAAAGCCGACGCCAGCATCTGACTTTGAGCCATCTGCGAAAACTGCAATGGAGTTATCATGTTGCGAGGAATGATCCAAAAATATTGACTGCATTGCCTCATTGGACATTTCTGCCTTGGTAAAATGAACATATCTACAAAATTTTACCTCTGAAAGTTTCCAGGGTGAGCGGGGTGGCTAACTGAATGACTTGTTGGTAAATTCTCCATCCTTGTCATATTTAACTGCCTGATTATACATTTTCTTCTAAAAGCAAATGGCTGAGGTTACTTGGGATGGTTTTCATAAAACTGCCAATGCCTTTCATTTCTGATACAAATGCTGGTCAAAGACTTAGTGAGCCTCTGAAATCTGTACCAGCTCCGAACCAGCAGACGTTGGTAATGTAGATCCAGAGGCATCTCACCAGTATCTACCAGCTTGCTCTCAGTGGGAGACGATTTAAATGCTCCTGTTGACAATCGTACTCCTCCATGATGAATTAAATTGAGCAATTTTAGGCTATTGGTCTTTGCTGAAGTGTACACTTCACACCCATAAGTTAATTTTGAAAAGACCAAGGCTTTGTATAGTCTCAACATCAGAGATGGGTCTGCACTCCTTGAACTGTGTGAATGGCAAAATGTATGTAGTTTTTTGTTCATTGACTTTTCGTAACTTGTTTTTTGATTGCTGGCCTTTGCAGAACAATACAGGCACCACTTTACTTACAAACAAACGAGTTACGTTCTGGATGGCCGTTTGTATGTTGAATTGTTTGTAAGTTGGTTACTGTACTTTCATGCCTATTCAAGTACAGTATGATATAAAGTCAATACAATACTGTATGTACAGAATAGGCACACAAAACAAATTCTGAACTTAAGGGTAGCTAAGGGGAGAGCTCTGGACACAATTTTTATTTGCAATCCCTTTGTTTGTGTCTGAGTGTTTGTAAGTTGAATGTTCATAAGTATTGTGGTGTCTAGTTTGCGACTGACAGAGTTTCTTGTCTTGAAGTATATGTAGGTTTTGTGTTTCAGGGTCACAGGGTTCCAAATTAAGTACAGAATAGAATATTGGATGTACTCCAAAGGCCAAGCACTGGGAAATATGAGGCCATTCTGCGCTGAAACGTTAGTTCACTTAAGGGTCCTAGTAGTTGGGCTAAATCCGTAAATTCTGTATATCTATCCATCAAGACCTTATATGCAGATGCCTTGACTGAGCACAAGGGCAACAATATAGATGGTACTGGATACCACACAGATAATCTACTCCCACCTAGTAACTGATCATTTACCAATATTCATTAAATACTTCCCAACTGATTATAGTAACTAAGCAACCTGTGTCCATAGTCTAATGGCTATGCCAAAACATTAAGACTAGAAAATGAAGTTTTGCTTAGTAATGTATTGGTAGCTCAATATTTACATGGACAGTTAATAACTTCCCAATATAGATACTTAATGGTGTAAGAAAGTAGCGTGTTTTAAAAGCTGGCAGCTCTGTTGTCTGAAGATATTATCTGGAACAGATACTCAGTTGGTGCATTTAATGCACACTCACAAGAATCTTGAAATTGACATTCTTGGTAGCATGAAACATCACTTAACTGAGACTTGCCCCTCTAAGGAACGCTCTTCAATATTTGACATTACTGGAACACTGGAACCAAGACAAGCTACTGACCTTTTTGAATCATTTATGAATTAAGAACATCTGGCTGTAAAGCCAAGCACTGGAGCACTTCCAACCATTTAGTGCTTCGGATGGTGAAAAGAGGAAGTTAAGAGTGGTTGGACAGCAAGATGGAAGAAAGAAAATGAGAAGTGAGGTAGAGTAACAGGCTAAAAAGAGGATGCAGCTCGGGGCCAAAGGGACGAAGCAAACAGCCTTTTAGCAATGTACACTGCACCCCTATGGCAATCAAACAAAGAGAAACGCAATTGTGATTCTAGGTCTACTGGAGCTGAAGTGGAGCAAGCTCCGTCATCATGAGACCAACCATTTGAGGCTGGAAAGAGCCAGGTTCAACTCCCCCCTAGATAGTGATGAAGAAACGTGTTAAACTTTTTGTTATATTTAAGATATAAACTCAGTTTCAATAAATATAGTATGTGGGAAAAGTTTGAAAGAAGGGTATCTAGTAAACTAGGTCTTCCCATCACGTGTAACTTGTTAGTAGCTCCTGTGCTCTAAGTCCATAAATTTCTTATCAGTATTAGAATTGACAGCTGAGTACATTAGCAATTTGAAATAAACTTATGAAAATCATAACTGGTTGAATTGTGATAGCCTGACTCTCGAATAATTGTCCTTTGACTCGGGTACCGTACATTCATTTATGCTTATATTTCAGTGTATATTCAGCAACAGGTACAGGTTTAAATAGCTTGTTGAGCAAAACCAATTCCACCTTGTAATCAGACAGAAATAATTTGCCAGTGATTTATCTCACTGATGACTTTTGTCTGTAATTGATTCCAACAACAATATCAATGTACACGCATTGTTTTATCATCAAAGAGCATGTGTAATTGCCTTTGATTTCAATACTATTTTTCCAGTTCTTATACAGAACTTTTTTAAGGCAATTAATCACTGTTGAAAGAATTTTCTGTAATGAACTGCGTTAACTGATTCGTGCCACGGAAATATAATTTGCTTTACTGAACGTTGAAAGTTCATTATTTGTATCCCAAGAATGTTTTTAAGCAGTGAATGTCATCTTGCTATGAAAAGTTTTGAAGCCCTTGTGATGTGTCACTCTGAGGACCCTTTCATGGCACCCGAACAGGACAGTTGTAGAAGTTTCCTGCCCATGAGGTTCAACCACAATTCTGCAGTGAAAGCATGAATGTGTCCGCAGCCATCCTCTGTACCGAGAACTTTATATATACCTACACACACACACACACACACACACACACACACACACACACACATATATATATATATATATATATATATATATATATATATATTATATATATATTATATATACAAATATATATATATTATATATTGTATATATATAATATTATATATATACAATATAAATATATATATATATAAATATATTATATATATATATATATTTGAATAAATTGTATTTCCGTGGTACAAATCAGTTAACGCAGTTCATTACAGAAAATTCTGTTAACAGTGACTAATAGCCCTAAAAAATTTCTGTAGCAAAAATTGGTAAAATGGCATTGAAATCAATGGAGTTACACATGCTCTTTGAAGAGAAACAATGCGTGTACATTATAGAGGATAGATAAAATTTGTTTTTATTTAGCGACAACGTTTTGTGAGAGAGAGAGAGAGAGAGAGAGTGTGTAATTGTCGTGAGTGAGTGCTTCGGTTGTTGGAAGAGGGATGAGGTCGTTAGTTTGTTTGCGGCGCTGTCTGTCTGTCTGTGGAATATGTGAAGGATTTTTCAGTTTTTCTGGGAGTCTTTAGTCAGAGCTAGTGCCGGTCAGTGGTTCTTGTGTGGGACAGTTTTTGTCATGTGCTTTTCTGGAGTTATTGGTTTTCTTGTTATGTGCTGTTTATTTGTATTGTGTGTTCTGTTTCTTTTTTGTATTTCCTTGTTGTCATTTGTAGTTTGTTTGCGGTTGTGGATTGTTGCGGCGACCTTTATCCATCTCCAGCAACCGAAGATCAGGAGTAATTGTTTGTTGTTTTGTTTGTGGTTTAGAATTCCCGCCATATTATTTGGCGCCCAACGTGGGGCTGTTGTAAAATAGCCGTTAAGATTGTGTGGTGGGTCGAGTGAGTAAAAGGTCAGGATGGTGAGATAGAGAAATTGAGAGGAACTCCGAGTGGCGGGAACTCCAGGGCAGGCTGGAGGAGGAGAATGGAAAGCTGAGGTGAGAATGAGGAGTTGAGGTCAGTTGGAGGAGATGGGAGGAATGCTAAAGTGCAAAGAAGAAATGAGGGAGATGAAAGAGTCAAGGAAGAGAGAATGGAAGAGAGAGAGAATGGAAGAGAGGATGGATAAAAGTTGGAGGGAATGATGAGAAGTGTGGAAGAAATGGTGAAGGTATGTTCAAGAAATTGTTTTTGGAGAAGGGCTGTTGGAGGCAGGTTCTCTGGAACGTGTGAAGGGAGCAAGAGAGAAAGGAAAGGAGGAAGAAGTGAATGGAAGCGTGAGTGATGAAAGTGATATAGAGAATAGAGAGTAAGAAACGAGGAATGAGAGGCGGGAGTAAGAGGAAGGGGAATGAAAAGCAAGGGGAAGGAACAGAGGAAAGTAGGATAAGTCGGGGGAAGAAAAAGGGAAGAAGGAAGGAAAGGAAACTGGTAAGAAGGGTAAAGTGGGAAGGCAGGAAAGAAGGAGAGGGTGAAGGCAGTAGTGATAGTGGGGTGGATGGAGGTGAGTGGATAAAAAGTGGATAAAAAGAGGGGGAAGGAAGAGTGTAATGAGTAAGATGAATGTAAGTGCAAGTGGACTCTTTGTATTCGGAAGGGTATGAAGGACAGAGCGAAAGTGGCAGAGAGTGAGAGTGAAAGTGAGAAAGAAGTGGAAGGCTATGTATGTGAGGAGGTACCCAGGTGTGAAAAGTATAATGAGTATGGAAGTAAGGGATGTGCATGGATTTCTTTGGAGTATGAAGGTTTGTCAGGATAAGTAATAGGGAAAGTAAGAGAGTGTGGGCACGAGAATTAGGAGAGTATTTGACTAGGTTTTTACTTGATATGTATAGGGTGATTATGAGTGTGGGGATGTTGAGCACTGACAAAATTGAGAAAGCTAGATTAGTTGAGCAAGCGAGGCGTATGAAAGCGAGTGTTAAGTATAAGAGGAAGAATGAATTTGATGAGGCAAGAATGGCTAGGGAAACCTTGTCACTGTATGCTTGTAGGCTGGAACGTTGGCAAGGGAAGAAGTTTGGGGATGATGGGATGAATGAATGTAAGGAGTTAGTACGGAAGTTGTTAGGGACAGTGCCAGATGGAGTTTAAATTTGTGAACTTAAGGCGGAAGGAGAAGAAAAGATGGACAGATGAAAGGTTGACTTGAGAGAATTTTGGAAATTGTAGAGATTATGAGCTTGACAGGGTTATAAAAGAGAGCAGAAGTGTAAGTGTAAGGGCTGGGGTAGATGAGAGTACAGGATTCGGAAGCTTTAGGGATGCAGTGTTGAGGGGGCCCAATGAGGAGATGGCGATAGTGTAATAGATAAGTGTAGAGCAAGTAATGTAGAAGTGCCAGTGAGGATGAATGATGGGTTTGTAAAGGGAACAGCAGGTTGGACGGGTTAGGGATAGTAATTGGCACAAGGGAAGGTCGGTGAGTGGAAGTCCCGAGCGAAGTGTTTTAGATGTGGAAGGACATACAAGAATGAGTGTAGGTGGGCTATAGGGCGTGTTTCGGTGGGCAGCAGGACATTTGGTAGGAGAGTGTACGAAAGATAGGGGGGTTAAATGCTACCGGTGCGGACAGGTGGGTCATGTTGCTAATGGTTGTAGGGGTACCCGAGTGAATGTAATATGTGGTAACTGTGGTAAGAATGGGCATTATGCGAGAATGTGTTCAGAACCGAGAGCGAAGTGTGACAGATGTGAATGGAAGGGCATGTATCAAGTGTATGTAGACGAGGGTAGCTGTGACAGCAAATTCAGGGAAACTGAGTGTGAAGGGGTTCAAATGGGTGGATCCTCCAGGATGCAAGCGGTGCGTGTGATGCATGTACGTGAGGGTTTGTTGCATGAGGAGGTTTTGCTGGAAAAGACTGTGAGTGCATGAGTGTGCAAGTGTGTTGTAAGGGAGTACGATTGATTGCCTTAGTAGATACCGGGTGTAGTATAGATGTCATGTTAAGAATGGATGTGAAATTAAGAATACGTGTGAGATTAGGAACTGTCAAGGGGAAGTAGAGAGGATTGGAAATTTGGGGGTGCAGTGGTTGGAAGGTGTGAACGGTTAGAGAAATTAGGTGTAGTGATGGATGAAGTGATTTTTGTGTGATTGAAAGTACGAATGATAAATATGATATTTTATTGGGATGTGAGTTTGAAAAAATGCAGGATGGTGGTCCGTCCTAGTATGATGTAATTGGATACGATATGAAGAGGTGGGGATTTGTGTTGGGAAGGATGGTAAGTTGAGAAAAAGTGTGGAAGAGTGCCTGTAATTACGACAGAGAGGAGTAAAAGTGCCATGAGATTGGAGAAGTTGTGAGTGTGAAAATGGCATGGCCGGATAGCCTCGGGATAGCCAACAATGATAGGTGTGAGTGTGTGGTTGAGAGATAGACATAAATAAATTAGTCAGGGCAAATGTGTGTGTATATGATGAGTTTTGGGAGATCGAGGGTACGTCATTGCCGAGTGTCAGGAAGAAGCGAATCCGAGGATATGTGAGAGATTGCGTGGGAATATTATGCGTTGGTGAATGTGGATGATGAAGGAGGTACGTGGTCTGTTTTGGTGATGACAGGTGATTTGAAAAGACTAATGATTGGACGTATGAGAGTTGAAGAAGAGTAAAGGTAGATGAAAATGTAAGTGATAACGTAAGAGAACGATTGAGAAGTGTTGTGGGATAGGCAGGGGCGTGAGTCGACGAGATTTTGAAGTCGAAACTTCCGGAATTTAAAATGGTTCCTGGAAGACGACACCCCCAACATAATAGCGTCCCCGACATTTTCTCCGTCTATCAATCGTGAATAGAGGAGCAGTGTGAGAGCTTGAGAGGGTGGGGTGATTGAAAGATACGGCGCCTGGAATAGCCCCATAATTTACCGGTACGTAAGCCAGATGGAAGTTTGCGAATATGTGTGGATTATCGGAAGGTGAATGAAGTAACTCATGAAAGGCGATTCCCGATGAATGTGGTGTCTGATTGTGTGTACAGATGAATGGAATGAAGTGTTTACAAAAAATTAGATTTGGTAGGGCTATTACCAGATGCCTCTGGAGGAAGGGAGCAGGCATATTACGGCCTTTTCTAGTAGTTCCTGCCACTACCAGTTCCGGAGATTAAGTTTCGGACTGGCTAATCGCCTGCACCAACCTTCCAAAAGACAATGAATGTGGTTCTGGCGGGTTTGATCGCAAGGTAACTGTTTTTATAGATGATATTTTGATTGCCGAGTGAGACTGTAGAGAAGAAGAATATGGAACTGCTTGAACGAGTGTTAGAAGGTTGGAAGAAGTGAATAAAGAAATGGAACTTGAAAGTGTGCTTGGTTGGCTGGGGAGGTGGAATTCCTAGGGCATATGGTGAGTGGAAGAGGTGTAAGGAAGAGTGATAAGTTCGTGAATAAGGTAAGGGAATTTCCACGTCCCCGGACCGTGCGTGAGTTGAAAGGATTTTTGGGTTTAATTGAGTTTGGAAGGAAGTTTATAAAGGATTGTTCAGGGATCGGGAAACCACTTACTGAATGGACGGGGAAGAGAAATTGTGTAAGATTATTGAAATAAATGAGCAAATGATCGAGCTCAGAGATTGAAAGGAGGCTGCAGGGCAATGACGTTGGCTTTCCCGGACTATAGTGAGAATGCGAATAAACTAGAACTGTATGCGGATGCAAGTAAATATAGTATGGGAGGATGCTTGGTACAAATGCGAAGAAAATCACGGATGTGGACCATCGACCTTTAGTATGTATGGTTAAAAAGGAGAGTGTGAATGCTAGAATTGCGAGAACGATAGAGGATTGAATGAGTTTAGTTTTAAAAGGTAGAGTATGTACAAGGTAGACAGAATATTTGCGGATGCTGTATGTAGCGTATGTGGTGAGCGAGATGATAGGGTTAGAGCGACTGGGACCCGGACCAAGTACCTGTAGGATTTGTGGTAAACAACAGTATGCTTGAGAATTGAATCGGAGTGTGGGAATGTCTGTTTGAGGGTTGAGTAATTTGGAAACAAATGGATTGATTGGCTGAATTGCCTGCGGCATGAGCGAGTTACGTGAAAAGGTGATGAATGAGATGCCGGAAGGAGGAGTGCGCGAGGAAGGAAGGAATTAGATGAGGAGGAAAAGTTAGTGAGGAATCTTGTTGATATGGCTAAATATTTAAAATTACAGTACGATTGTTCTTTGGATGGAATAGGCGGTGATAAAGGAAAGGTGGATGAAAATGGTATGAATGTGATTTTAAATGTTCACTGTGGAGAAAGGATACTTGTAGCTGGCTGGTGAAAGGTGATTGTGGGGGGAAAATGAGGGAATACGGGGTAGGGTGAGGATATAGATTTGAAGATGTGCGATGAGGATGGTTGTGAGGAAGCTAAGCAATTGGATGTAGCCGTGAGCGTGTATACATGAAGCGAAAGGTAATTAGTAACAAATGTAGTGGTGGATCAGAATAATCATTGTAGTTTGGTAGACACGGGAGCACAAGTGTCGTTGAAGTAGGCCAGTAGTTAGTGAATTGGAAGGTGCGATTGGGATATAAAAGCGAGTGCTTGGATCACATGGTTTGGGACAAGGGAGTGTTGGTATGGGAGGAGGTACAACTAAAGATTCAGTTAGGGAATTTGATAATACATAATTTTGTAGTCATGGATGAGAATGATATGCCAACATGTTTTATTAGGAATTGATTTTATGAGAATGCATGATAAGTGTGGATGTCGGGAGAATTTTGGAAAGGGCAGCAGGAAATAACTTGAAGGTTAAAGGAGGAGATGTGTCACAAAACTAGTTTTGTAGGTATGGTAGATGTGCAAGGAGTGAAAATGATTGTTAGTGAGAAATTAAGCGAATGCAAAATCAGTGCATGAAAATAAATATGTTAAGAGAGTGTGTGTTAGGGGTGTAGAGTAGGAAGTTGGCCGTCTGAGTTAGAAGTGTATAAGCAGTGCTAAGAAGATTTGTTGTATGTAAAGTATAGTTTATTTTGCATCAGGAAGGAATATGGGATGGGAAGTGTAATATTGCCAGTATTTTTGGAGACGCAGCCGTGGTATGTATTTATTAATTGCATAATAGGTTTGAGCATCTGGGAAAAATAAATTATGGGAATGTATGAGAGAGAGGTGTATGTGCCTGGATTGAGTAAATTTGTCTTGAGGATGTGGCGATTACGTGTGGGACTGTCAGAAGGGTAAGTATCAAAGTGTGCATGCGAAGTCTGTGTTGCGTTACAGAAGAAGTTATTTGAGATGGTTGTGATTGATTGTGTGTCGTTGCCTGTGACTGCTAGAGGACATGTGGGAATGGATTTGTAATGGTAGATCATTTTGAGTAAGTTTGCATATGCGGTAGCGATTCCGGAACAAAAAGTGAACTGTGGCGAGAATGGTGGGTCAGTGATGTTGCCAATGTGCGTCATGCAAGCCGACGCGAATGTTGAATGGGCCTGGTGGATGGGAGTTTGAGCAAATGTTATGATTGGGGCATGTGTACTCTACGCCGTATATGCCCAGTGCGAATGGATTGGCGGAACGAACGGTGAGAACGTTGACAGAGATATTACGTATGATGAGTGAATGTGATAATGATTGGGATGTAAACGTTGGGCGAGCGTTGTGGGTATACAACGCCACTGTGCATAAGGGTATTGGTATGTCTCCGTGTAAATATGTGTTAAATTTTGAAAAGATAGTGAGACCGAGATTGGGCCTATCTGAGAATGAAGGGAGTATGGAAGAAGGCGCATGAAAGGTTTGAAGTTACAAGGTGGGCGAGAAGTGTTGAAAGAAGTAATCGAGAAGGGCAGTTGAATGTAAATAAAGTCGTGAAAAATTGAGGAGTCCGTGGTGTTGGAAGTTGGTCCCAGTAGGCCCAGATTATGTTGTAGGGAAGTATGTGTAGATGGTAGTGTGAGAGAAATGCAGGCGCATCACAGCCAGTTACGTAGATGGAAGGATGTACCGGAATATGTGAGAAGGAATGGGGTGTATAAATGGTTGAAATCAGATAATAGTTCAAGTATGCATGAGAGCTTGTGTATAAGGATCAGCAATTTGTTTGTGAAATTATGGTAAAAAACGTAAGAAGGGAAGAACGTAAGTAAACTGAATGGTCGTAAGTGTGATAGAGTGTGAGTGCCAAAGTGGAAATGAGTGATAAAGCGTATATGCACGGATGAATGGGATGGTATGGATAGAACGTATATATGCAGGTTTGATATAACTGAGTTGACTGAACGTGTAAGGGTTGGTGAGCGGTTGGAGGTGAACGAAGTCAAGCAAATGAAGCCCATGTATTGAGACGAAGTGATGGCATGAATGAATCGTTACAGAATTGGAAAGTCAATGGCTTGAATGGGATGGAGTTAGTTGAAGGGGTGGGGGAGTATTTGGGAACGAGTTAGAGGTATAGATGATTGTGGATGAAATTGAGAGTGGTAATAGTGAAGAAGATAGCGTGAATCTGAGAAGAGAATGGAGGTGGTAGCGAGGTTTGAGTGTTGCTGGGAGAGAGAGGTGGTCTGAAGAATGATTGCGTGCCCCGCGAACGCGATCCTAGAGACCTGCTAGTGAGCATCCGTGCCGTTGTTGCGTAGGCGATTTGAAGAGGTGTGAAAGGTGTTGGTTAGGGAAATGCTAAAGGGAGAAATATAGAGGGATGAATAAATTTGTTTATTTAGCATTTCCCAACGTTTGTGAAGAGAGAGAGAGAGAGAGTGTGTAATTGTCGTGATGAGTGCTTCCGGTTGTTGGAAGGGATGAGGTCGTTAGTTTGTTGCGGCGCTGTCTGTCTGTCTGGAATATGTGAAGGATTTTTCCAGTTTTCTGGGAGTCTTAGTCAGAGCTAGTGCTAACCGAAAATGATCCTTATCCAATGCCGTCTATGAGAGATCTTATCACAACAATCGGATCCAAGAAATACTTTACCACAATAGATTTATTGCAAGGATTTTTACAAATTCCTTTAGACGAGGAAAGTAAACCATTAACTGCCTTTAGTACAAGCAACGGTAGATATCAATATGTGAGAATGCCTTTTGGTCTGAAGTCAAGCCCAGTAACCTTTGTGAGATTAATGGATAAGATTTTAGGTGATTTATTAGGCAAGGATGTACATTGCTATATGGACGATTTGATAATAGCAACAGATACAATTGAAGAACACATAAAACTGGTAAGAGAAGTACTAAAGAGACTAAGGAAGGCTAATCTTAAATTGAAGTTAAAGAAGTGCAATTTCCTCAAAGGAAAATAGACTACCTGGGACACACACTAAGTGAAAAGGGTGTGGAAGTAAACGACTTAAAGATTAAGTCAATCAAAGAGTATCCTACACCTCAATGTAAGAAGGATGTGAAGTCATTTTTGGGATTAGCAGGTTTTACATTCCAAGTACATAAAGAATTTTGCAACAATATCCGCTCCGCTGACGGAGTTATTAAAGGAACACGTGTCATTCGTATGGAAAACAAGGCAACAAGAAGCATTTGATGAACTAAAGGAAAGGTTAACTCATTCCCGTACTTAGTTTCCCAGATTTCAGTAAAGAATTCTTTTTAGCTACAGATGCAAGTCGCACTGGTATAGGAATGCTTAATGCAAAGACATGATAACAAATATAATGCTATAGCATATTACAGTAGAAAGCTAAAGCCCACAGAAGTAAACTACTCAGTAACAGACCTAGAGTCTTTAGCCATAATAGATGCTTTAAAACACTTCAGGTATATCATATTTGGGTACAAGATAACTGTATTCACTGATCATTCCGCCGCAGTAGAAATGCTTAAGAATCCGAATTTTTCCGGACGTAGAGCTCGTTGGTTTATGACAGCCCAAGACTATGACATAGAGTTGAAATATGTTCCAGGGAAGGCCAATAAAGTGGCAGACGCCTTATCAAGGCATAGTAACCAAATTGATAGTATAAACACTATAGGCCACGAAGCAGAACAGGCCGAATTCATAAGCAATGTATTTACCATGCATTACACAGAAGAACTTTCCAGACAAAATTTCATAAGTGAACAAAAAGTGATGAAGATTTAAAGGAGATCTTCGATTTTGTAGAAAATAAAAGAGAATTTAGTCAAAGGAACGAGCAGAACTAAGTAACAGAATTGGATGCCCGTAGACGCGGTAAACGTCATAGACGACATACTAGTTTGGATGTGTCACGAGTGTGACCCGTTTGATCAATTACTAGGAGTACTCCATAAAAGAATAGTACCAAGGAGCCTAAGAAATAAAGTCATTGAGTTAATGCATGACGATGACATGAGAGCTCACCCAGGAAGGGATGAGACAGTTAGACTAGTTAAAAGATCTTTTCATTGGAAAGGAATTTACAAGGATGTTAGTAATTACGTGAAGAGCTGCAATACTTGCAACAGTTACAAGGGAAGAACAGATAAGGAAGTACCTCTAGGGAAATATCCCATCCCGCAGACTCCATTTGAAAGAGTAGCCATAGATCTGATAACTAATCTTCACACCACGAGTAAGGGGAATAGAAATATATTAGTGTGTATTGACACACTCACTAGATATACAGAGTTAATACCATTAACTAGTAAAGGAGCTAAAGAGTGTGCAATCGCTCTTTTTGATAAGATATTTTGTAGGTATTTTGCCCCACAGCTCATTATATCTGATAATGGCACCGAGTTCAATAACTCATTAGTTCAAGAAATTTGTGATGCATTCAAGGTAGAAAAGGTAACTATACAACCGTATCATCCAGCTAGTAATGGCTTAGCAGAAAGAAATAACAGAAAGGTTCTAGATGCATTAAGGCACACAGTAGGACAGGATCTTGATTGGGACGTCAATTTACCTTTAGTCCAATTATCACTAAATGCTAAGTATCATACAAGTACTCAAGCAACACCCATAAAAGCTTTAATGGGATATGAACCAAGATTACCATATGCGTGGCTAAATCAGCCACTACAGCCTAATTACTCTGAAGACATTATGAAAATAAGAATTGGGAATTTCAAGGTAATTCATAAGCAATTACACAAGAATTTAGAGGAAGCTCAGAAGAATATGATAGACAGGTATCAAGAAGGATTAAGGCCAGTAGATTACAAGATAGGCGATGAAGTTTACCTCAAAAGAAGTAAGAAGTGGAATTAATTACAAGTTAGCCACTAAATTCACAGGGCCATACAAGGGTCATAGATGTGCAAGAGACTAAGGTGAAAGTGAAAAGGTGAATGAAGTAATACCTTCCACATATGCTGAATCATTAGAAGAAGAAGGATTTTGGATAAATAAAGATAAAGTCAAGAGAACAAAAGAAGTTAAAGAGGCAGAACTGACTGAAGAATTAGAAGAAGCTACTTCAGAAGAAAAAACTAGATATAACCTAAGAAATAGAAGAGTCACATTTCAGTAATAATGATAAGAACAAACCCATCAATTCATCCTATTATTCCCTGTATTTGATTTCTTTGTTGCTGAGTTTGCCTTTATTGGTTGACTCAGTAATGAAACTATTTTTTTTTATAATGTTGCAATGCTTACTTTAATTAGTCGGTCTTGTAACAAAAGAATTTGGGGTTAAGGCGCCGTAACTTCGAATTTACTTTTTCTTTAACTGAGGGGAATTACTTAGGAAGCAAGAAAGTAAAGTAAAATTTCTGAAATGTAACGTATTAAAGTCAGAAGGGTTAACAGTCATCTTTAGGGATTTGCAACCCACTGTCACTAATAGAAGAATAAGGTAGAAGTTTAAGACAGGTTTTTAAATGATTTCAACGAGAATCTCGTTTTCAAATCACGAATATTTGTATCAGTGTACTAATCATAGAAGTAAAAGGTAAAGAAATGAGAAATACAGTTTGTAAGATTTGTGAGTACTTTAAGGATACCTCATCAAGGAGAAGTCTTGGCATAACCCATAACATGTCAACACTGAAAGGAGTGCATGAATTATACTAACACTAGAAGTAGAAATAGTAATTACTTATTTTCCCGTAGAACTAACACGTTTGCGATCTTCGTTTCTTAGAGATACTTTAAATAGCGAAAGCTTACCGATTTGTTTTGCCAGTCACAAAATATTCATAAGTACTACTTTGTTTTCCCGACCCAAGTTGCCAGTCATACTTTTGAGTTAGTCATTAAAATGTACAAGTTTTCTATGCAAAGAGAAGTCTATACTTGCATTGATAAAGTCAAGCAACACGTACACAAATAAGTTACACATGTTAGTTACACAATGTTTGAATACACCAAGATACAAAGTAAGGACATTATCATTCGTTTGTAGCAGCGAGCCCAACAAAAATCCATGAAGAACAGCCAAGAAATGAAGATTGCCGCCTTATGATTGTACAGATTGATTACTTTTAAGAATTTAAAATCCACCTGTTAGGCAGCTAGGTATGAGGGCTGAGTAAATCCAAATGTAACTTGGATAGATAATTGCTAATGTGTCTTTGCTCTTTTATATCATTTACGATTGTTTAATACTTAAAGCCAGATACATAGAAGGAATTTGTCATACAAAACGTGCATATTGTTAGGAGCCCTCATAGTCCATACTGTTTTGTTTATTTTTAAAACTGTCAGGAGCCAGTTAGGTAGCATGGCGAGACTGTATCGAGAGAATAGAAAAAATGTATTTTTCAAGTAGAAATATCCTATTTCCATTTTGGGTCAGTACGAAGGACCATAAAGTAATAAATCTCCCAGCCTATCAAAACAAGTCTCCAACCATATCTTCAAGAACACACCAGCACTAACGAGGCGCTAAGAGAAATTGCATCTGGCCGTGCCTTCGAAATCCACGAGGGTCCTGCGAAGGAACCTTATGGTTAGTAGTGTGTGGGAAAAACCTCACCCCCCCTTGACTTCGAAGGAGAATCCAAGGAAATAAGCCACGCCCACAGGTCAAGCCTAGATGTTTTGGCCAATCAAATGCCATCAGTGCCAGAGACCTAGGGACGTCCTACAAGGAGTAAATACCAAATAATCAACAGGAATTCCTTAAAACACACCTCCAAAAGTTGGAATGAAGCAAGTGGAGGAGGTGCCTCAGAAAAGCGGTACCTGCCCAGAATATGACGTCATGGTTGACACAAGGGAAAATGGGAGATATAAGGACAGGCATACAGGAAAGGAGACAGAAAAAAGGTTGCGGAGAGAAAAGAGAGAGACAGAGAGAAAAGTCGCAGAGTGGGAAGATAGAGAGAGAGAACTATTCCGAAGTGTGGGAAGCAGAAAAGACAGAAAGAGAAGAAGTGTTTTAGTGAAGAAAGACTCTCTCAAACAATAGTCCCCGTAATCTAATTCGTTAAGTCTCTCGAAACCATTATTTTAAAGTCTCGAAACCATTATTTTAAAGTCTCGAAACCATTAATTTAAAGTCTCGAAACCACTATTTTAAAGTCTCGAACCATTAAGAAACAGTTAAGAAACTATAGGTGGAACTGTCAGACAAGAAGTGCAAATAAAGAAGAAACGGGAACAATTAATCATTTCCCTTTAACCTTGGTAATTTACAATTTAATAACTGTTTTTTAAAGAGCCACTTGTTCCTACTTACGATAATTACCACATGGCCTAAACCGGACATGTTACCTTAGTGTTGGGCCCTTTTGAAGGAAAGAAATAGGGTCCGACATATATATATATATATATATATATATATATATATATATATATATATATATATATATATATATATATATATATATATATATATATACATGTATGTATGTGTGCCTATCTGTCTATCCATCCATATATATATAAACATCTTGAAAACTTCCGGTCACAGCAAGTATTTTTTTGAACTCGTGTTACGACGGGTTTTGTTGATCCCTGATGGTCACCCTTCCAGATTGGCCCTGCCGTGCCTTGCCTCACTTCGCTGAGCGAACGACCTGCGATTATTCATATTACTGGACCGACTCCAAACAAAGTTAATCGTAATCACAAACGCGCTGACGACTGACGGGTTTGCAGATAAATTACTTTAGCTTCGTGTAAGCCTTCACACCTTTCGCGTCCTAACCCTGGTAGTTGTTTTTTTGGAAAAAGTCAGTGTTAAAAGGACAAGGGCAGAATTTTAAGGCGCGAATGGTAATTATATATAGCTGACAAAAAGGCAGACAAACGGGACAAGCAGAGAGTGAAGACAGTGAAAGATCAAGAAAGATAATTAAGTAAATCATAAACTAAGATTTGCACCATTTCTCTTTACTGAATCTTATAATTTCCTTTTCCTTCTCTTCAAGAATAGACCCAAGAATATTCGGAATTATTTTTTCTCGTTCATTCCGTGGGCAATTAATTGTACAAACCTTTATCCCCAGTCTCACACTTAGTAACTGATGTCACTATGTACCATTTTCAAAAAAAAAAAAAAAAAAACAATTAAAATCATACCTAGAGTCTATAGTATCCGCATATCTAAAATTCTGCCACAATTCTTTTCCACTGACCTTTAACTAAAAACGAACCATCAGCGTTAGGACTTGCAAGTTGCGAAGGCTACTACGAAGCTCAAGTAATTTATTTGTAAACATCACGACCGACCATTCGGCGTTCCCCCAAACCTATACAGAAAAATGTCGACCAAAAAATAATGAATAACGAGAACCGTCAACACCCGGCTCAAGGGGATACTGGTTCATTCCACGTTCGCTTCAAGGGATCAAATCATGCAAAGTTCAGTGGATTACACCATAGAATTTAGGCCAATGGCGCTGAAAGGAAAACTGACAGTGTTGAAGGTTTGAAAGGTGTAACGTTGACAGTAAGGAGGACTGAAAGGTGCAACAGTTGCACTGTGAAACAATTGTTAGAGAGGGTGGAAAGTCAGATAGAAGAAAGGGAATATGAACGGAGGTACAGAAAAAAAAGAATGAAAGGTGTTGCAGCTAGGGACACTGCAAAGAAACTTAAGTAATGCCTGATGGGTTCAAACCCAAGCAGTTAAATATTATGAGAAGCGATCAAAGTCTGAACTTCCTTAAATCTCCTTAAATCCCCAATCCCTTGTGGTTTCTCTGACCAGGATGATTTTATTTCAAAGGAAAGAGCAACTCTAAAAATATCGCGACTTGCGTACTAAAAGTAGCCTGTGGATATATAACAATTATATACATGAAGTTTCAGACCTTTTATTTAAGCTAATACTTGCATTTATGGCTTAGGTTAAACAGCGGTTGAATTTACTGTCTAGTATCACTGAAATATATTCCAGAGTAATAATAGTTTATTAAGTAAGTTCGATGTTACGTGGTTTACGTTTTACAATGTCCTTTCAAGTGTTTATGGGACACTAACATAATGTGGACATTACACCAATGCTGATTTCATAAAAAGTATAGGGTGGTTGTCAGCAAACATAACGACGATCGTTTTGGTTTGGCTGTTTTTCATTGTCGTACACGATTACTGCCGTCAAGTATCAATGTCCTTATAACAAGAAACATGGGAAAGGGCGAACATACACGGTCAAAGACAACAACAACAAAATAAATAAATAATAGCTTGGTACAACAAATATAGAAAGTGAACACTCACCAGCAGCTGGACAAAGCGGCGGTTGTTAAAGGTTCACATTCGATATACGTAGAGCTTACTGTTCTCATCGCTTCCATTTGTCATTGGAGAACCATCAGATGCTTCGTGTCCCATCCCAGTTCTTTCACAATTACCCCCAACACGAGGACTCCACTCCAAAACATCAACACTAGGCCTAGACACCATATCAAAACCTTCAAAAGGTCTTACATCCAGTAAACTTGATTTGATTCTGTCACATCAGCACTTGCATTGGTTTCAAAGAAGGCATCTACAGGTTCATGGCCAAATTCCTTCAGTTACAATGCCAGTGTTGAAGTTTTCCTGCTATAGTAACCATTCTGGCTTTGCATATTGTTAACAAGTGCTTCTGGCGCTCCCTTTTTAACATCACAAACACAACTACACTGCTGCAAATAATTATAGGAAATGTAATTATTATGAAAGGCTCACGGTCTATTGCTTTCATTATACAGCCGACGAAGGACTAATGACAGATAACTTGCCGAACACAGTCTTAGAGTCGGAAGTGTCCAGGTTAGGAGGGGTGAGGTTCTGCCTTTACAACGGCGCCTCAGACTTTATGTAACAACACAAAAATCAGCGCGGTGCTTGGCTTGGACCCTTGAACTATGCTGCTCTCTAGCTAGCCATCATTCTTCCTTGTTGGGATATCAACTACTATTCAAAATTATTTAATACTGAACATGATCATCAACCTTGCTGCAATAAGATGTTTGTTTAACACAATGTAGTGCATAAAAGTAGGTGTTTTATGTTCCTATGAAGCATTAAAACTGAGATTTGTCAAACATATTGTGTTCGTTTCAGAGGTCTGGGAAGAAGTAAAGTTTTAATGTAAGTCTCCTGCATTTCGCTAAACAGTTTTGCTCGAGGAGGATGTAATGACTGTTACGGTCGTTTGTGTTAACTATCTCTTGACTACACTAGAGCCAAAATGAAATGAGCTCTCTGGTGGGGCTGTTTGGGTCCTCTCCACGTGTGTTTAATCTCCGCATATATGCCAAATCTATAACAACAACAGATATAAAACCATTCCTCCCATTACAGATATTAAATATCATCTTTTTCGTTACGCAGAATTCTAAGTCAGTTACATAGGTTCACGACTGTTAAAGTTGTTTTATGCAATTAACAAGAAACGGAATCAGATTCTCTATCAACATGGCATCTCATTTTGGCGCTGTTGCCAATATTTCAAACAGGTCCACGTGCGTTTAAATCCAGGGATAAGCAGCTTAAGACTGTCTCCATTGGGCACTTTCAGTGGTCACGGTATGTTTGGAGGCATTTCCCCTTTCTACAGTTATCTTGATTTCTTAATATCATAGGTAAAGAATAAATTAGTAAGCAAGGAAATATGAAATAAATCATAACATAGAGTAAGTTGGACGAGTGAGCAAATAAACAACCGTATGCAAACAGATAATAATGATAAATGTACATCTACATGTACTGACAAAATAGTTAAGATTGAGGTGGCCTTGCGCCAGCACGGGATCTTAGGGAGAGCGCAAATTCATTATACAAACAGCTTACCCCTGCAGTTACTTGGATGTAAATACTGTATGATGTTTCTTGTCTAGACGAAAATGTTAAATATTTATAAACGGACTATACATACGGTAAATCTTTGCAAAAACTAAGAAAAATATGTTATCGTTCATAGGTTGTGGAGAAGAAATGGACTGCAGACAAATCCTAAGCAGGGCGGAATAGGAAGGAGATTAAAATACCTGGAAATGAAAAACAACCTCTATAATCTAATAATTATAGCCTCAGGGTTTGTCTCAAAGACATTCAGAGGTCTGTCAAATTGTTGTTTTGTAGAATTGGCAACAGGGAGATCTTTAAACCCCACGCCAGAGGGAGGACTCTTCGAACTTGGTAGAGAGAGAGAGAGAGAGATGCGTCCTTCTGAGGGTGAAGACTGTAAAGAAAGAATGAAAAGAGTGAAAGAGCAATGAGAAAAAAGGGAGGGAGGAGGGAGAGAGCGTGACTTCGATTCAGAGACCTTCTGAAAACTATAGCGTTATTTCATAATTACCAAGTCGTTCTAACATCATGATTTAGGAAAGGAGAGAGGGTGAGAGAGAAAGAGAAGTTGCAATGCCATATATAAAAGCTATTTTTTTCGCTTCTAAAACTCGACGCGCGTCTCTTGTGCAGTTTTAAGGCAACTAAAACTAGATTAAGCCAGAGCTTCATGATATAAAACAAAGTGCCCAATTATAATTTAAAACTGTAGTGGTAAAATAGTAACAATGAATGATTGTCGATTTCTAACCCAAAATCAGGAGCAAGTAAAGCTTGCATATACGAATCAGATTCGTGACTTCAGTAAGGTTTGCATATTATCTGTCTTCACTGACAGATAATATACAACAACAGCAATGATTATATGCTAGACCTATCTACCAGGGTCGACCTATCAGTCGACTCAGCTGTGAAGGGGTACCAGAATAATCTGGTGAAGCTGGCCCCATACCCTTTCATTGGGCGCCGCTGACTCTGGTCAGCTTCACGCTGGATCAGCTGATAGGTACTTGACTTGGATCGAACCACGGACGTTGCGAATGAAAGCGAAGTGCTCTACCCCAGGACCCCAGGACTAGTATATTTGCTCTTTCAGGGGGTGACCCTGATATAACATCAAACAGGAGTTTCTGAACTTTCAGTCTTTAACTGTACAGACCATCAGCAACATAAGCCATTTTACAGACGACCGGTCAGTTAGTTTATGATTGACTGTGCTGCTAATAAGCATTCCTACAGGTCCCAAAGCCCTTGAGGACTTTCTGAAAAGTGAGGTCAATGGGAGTAATTATACATCATTCTTCAAAGCTGAAACATAAGCTATAACGGTCTCAGCAGCCTTTAAGGCTTACTGTAAAAATCACCAAGTCGTGAACAGTTTGTGCCTGCAGCCACACATCTTGTAATCACATTGCAAAGAATTACGATGAAAAGAATATGTGGAGGTCTTAGGATCCCTAAATCTGTGATCCCTTCAGCACTGCAGTAACACCTCCTTTCATAGCAGTGCTGTAGGACAGAGAATGTAATGATGAGATGAATCACTTTGAAACTGCTTTGCCTTAAGAAAGTCAATTCAATATTAACTGTTATTATTATGCAACTCTTTAAAACTAATGATAAAAATATTGACAAAAACACTAACTGTCACTCAGTAATGCACGTTTGAATTATAGATCAGAATAGAATCGAATATACAATTTAGGCCAAAGGCCAAGCGCTGGGACCTATGTGAGATCATTCAGCGCTTAAACGGAAAGTGACAGTAAAGAGGTTTTAGAGGTGGAACAAGAGGATAACCTCGCAGTTGCACTATGAATCAATTGTTAGTAGAGGGTGGAAAGTAAGATGGAAGAGAATCTGAGCGGAGGTACAGCAAAAGGAATAAAGTAAAAGGGGTTTATCTAGGGTCCGAAGGGAAGCTGCTAAGAACCTTAAGTAATGCCTACACTGAACCACTGAGGTGCACTGACGGCACTACCACCCTACAGGGGTGTTTGAATTATAAATAACTCATGAACACAACGCTGCAAATGGAGATCTTGTCTTTTGAGACGTGAGTTTTAAATCGTGTCTTTTTACATATACAGTATGGGACTCCAAATTTCGAAATACAACATTATATGTAATTTGTACTTTTAGCCCGAGGCTTGAAGTGTGGATATATTGAAAAGCAGTGACAAAGATGTTGTGTACACAGCAATATCTCACAAATACAAGTGATTTTTTTTCAGACAAATCTCCAGGAAAATGATTCTGAGTTTCTGCAACACTCTGAAATACTTTCGAGTCGTCCTCTACCTCTCCAAAGTTACTCTATATCAGGTTCTGCCTATTCTCTATTAGCAAAGGTATTGCTTAAGTGTTCTCGTCGTGAATCTCAAAACAGTCTTCTGTCCCAATTTCACAACAGGAATGTTTCGTTGCAGAATTTGCTTGGGTAACTTATGCATTGCAGCAAGCACACATCTTACTAAGATAAATGAAAATGTTCCAAACAAGAAATTAACCCAGAAATGGTTGCAGGCTGCCCGTGGGATACAGGCTGAAGTTTGTTTGTCTAATTGAAAGAGGCATTCCCTGTCAAAGTGAAAGGGAATTGGAACCTAAGTACAGTTGTTGTAGGTAGCGTTTCATAAATGACAGGGACAAAATGCTTGTTTAAAGATTTATATGACTAGTTTCCAAAGAATAGTGTCTGTCAGCACACTTCCATTATTTGAGGTGTAATTCAGGGAATTAGACTACTTTACAAAAAAAAAAAAAAAACTCCTCTCATGAGAAATTCCACCCCCTTTCAAACTTGATCAACCATGTTTATTGAAATTACAGACCTGCTTTCCTAGATGACTGAGATTGTGCTCACCTGGAGAGAAAGTAAGGCATCACAGAGACACAACTCTGAAAGAAACGTAGTTCACAAAGCACTTCAGTTCTCCTACCAAATGGTCACCCAGATAGCTTTATAATCAAGTTCCACATAAAAATTACTGTGGAGGGTGACTTTTAAACAAAAAGACCCATTTCTAAAACAGATACAGTATTTCAGTTTGTAAGTAAACCTGAATGTTGCAGTTCTATTTATTGATCGTTAATTAAAGAAATGTAAACATGAACTATAGAGTTGTCCAACAGAATACAGCTTACGAAATACAAGCATATAACAACAGGCAATAAAAACATAACAACAGGCAATTTTACTTTACGTAGACACTTGGAAGGAAATCTACTCTTACGCCTGATCCATCTTCCATTTCACTTTTCTGTGGGCGTTTCTAGCACTGAAGCAAAGTTCCAACCCAGTTGGGCAGGTTTCTCGCAGATGTACCTGTTGGTTGAATAAGGTAATGTTTTTATAATTCTTCTTCTCGAGGAAATAATTATTTTGAGTTGGAAAACCTTGGTTGAGTCCTAAACTCTTGACTCTGTTGAAGACGATTCAGCTTCATAGAGCAAACGGAAAATGTATTTTCAGAGCATTATACAGTAATCTTAAGAAAGTAGTCATGGAGTGGATTCACAGCATAGGCAGGTACTGTACTTTTTGTCAGTTTCTAACTCTTGTCACTTGAATCTCCAGCTATTTACAGATTTTTTGAGGTTAACATGTTGTCAAGTAATGAACAATTCTTCTCTGCTGAAATGGTTTCATGATCACGATCACTTACTGCTGCAGTGTGGGATCTGCAGTGGGAGGTTGAAACCAACGTTCTTTGGAAGCTGTGTGCTTGTTCCATGTGAATAGGTTTCATCTACTGCAATAATAATAATAATGATAATAATAATAATAATAATAATAATAATAATAATAATAATAATAATAATAATAATAATAATAATAACACCCAGCAATGAAGGACAAGACGACGAACTAAGAGACGACGACACAGAAAAAAAGACAGGAAGATGAGCTATCAAACAACGAGACACGAGGAAGCACCAAAGATGTAACAGAGAGGTCTGAATGGGTGGACAAGATCAGACAATGGACGAAGCCAGATACAGAAAGAACAAAGATCCCCTCCATGAAAGCCTACAACACAAAGAAACTAAGGAATAAACAAGTGAAGTTACTGAAATAATGAGACTAATCCACACCACCAGTATCATAGAAACAAATAACCTGGCATCTGCAGGAGCAAGACTAGTAGTAGAACTCATGGGGATACAAACACCAACACCACCATCACAACCAACCCAAGAGAAACCAAAACAGCAACCACCTTGGAAAAGGCGCCTGGAAAAACAAATCATAGCGATGAGATCTGACTTAAGTAAACTGAAAGAGATGGCAGAAAAGAGGTTAAGAAGCAAAGAAAACAAGAGAGGAACTGAATGAGAAATACAGAGTACAGGAGAAGGGACTAAACAACACAACAGAAGATATAAAACAGAGGCACAAAGCCAAAGTACATAAAATCAATGGTACATGAACAGGAATAAAGGATACCAACAGAACAAACTCTTTGGAACCAACCAGAAAAGACTATACAGCCAACTAGAGGGAAGACAACCACCAGGAAATTCCTAAAGCTAGAACAAGTCAGAGACTGTGGGGAAAACATATGGAGCAATCGGTATCACACAACAAACATGCAACATGGCTCCAGGAAATCAAGGCAGAAGAAATGGGGAGAATAAAACAAAGATTCACCCAGATAACGACAGACACAGTCAGACACCAACTAAAGAAAATGCCCTGCTGGAAAGCCCCAGGTCCCGATGAAGTCCATGCATACTGGCTCAAAAACTTCAAGGCCCTACACCCACGAATAGCAGAACAACTCCAGCATTGTATCACAAACCACCGTGCGCCCAAATGGATGACCACAGGGAGAACATCCTTAATACAGAAAGACAAGAACAAGGGAAATATAGCAAGTAACTACAGGCCTATCACCTGCCTACCAATAATGTGGAAGTTACAGATATCATCAGTGAATCGAGGCTATACAACTACCTAGAGGATACAAACACCATCCCCGCCAACAGAAAGGCTGCAGAAGGAAGTGTGGGGCAAAAAGACCAGCTCCTAATAGTAAAAATGGTAATGAAGAACACTAAGAGAAGACGAACCAACCTAAGTATGGCATGGATTGACTACAAGAAAGCCTTCGACATAATACCGCACACATGGCTAATAGGATGCCTGAAAATATATGGGACAGAGGAAAACACCATCAGCTTCCTTAAAATACAATGCACAACTGGAATACAGTACTTACAAGCTCTAAGATAAGACTAGCAGAGGTTAACATCAGGAGAGGGATCTTTCAAGATGACTCGCTGTCCCCACTAATCTTCGTAGTAGCCATGATTACCATAACAAAAGTACTGCAGATGATGGATGCTGGGTACCAACTCAAGAAAGAAGGCAACAGAATTAACCATCTGATGTTCATGGACAACATCAAGCTGTATGGTAAGAGCATCAAGGAAATAGATACCCTAATCCAGACTGTAAGGATTGTATCTGGGGACGTCAGGATGGAGTTTGGAATAGAAAAATGCACCTTGGTCAACATACAAAAAGGAAAAGTAACAAGGACTGAAGGGATAAAGTTACCAGACGGGAATAGCATCAAACACATAGATGAGACAGGATACAAATACATGGGAATAATAGAAGGAGAGGATATAAAATACCAAGAGATCAAGGACAAGATCAGGAAAGAATATATTCAGAGACTTAAGGCGATACTCAAGTCAAAACTCAACGCTGGAAACATGACGAAAGCCATAAACACATGGGCAGTACCAGTAATCAGATACAGCGCAGGAGTAGTGGAGTGGATGAAGGCTGAACTCTGCAGAATCGACCAGAAAACTAGAAAACACATGACAATACACAAGCACTACACCCAAGAGCAAAAGATGGACTATACATAATACGAAAGGAAGGGGGAAGAGCGCTACTAAGCATAGAGGAGTGTCTCAACATCGAGAACAAAGCACTGGGGCAATATCTGAAAACCTGTGAAGATGAGTGGCTAAGGAGTGATTGGCAAGAAGGACTGATAAAGTAGACCAAGACCCAGAAACATACAGATACAGGAGAATGAAAAACAGAACAGAGGAATGACACAACAAACCAATGCACGGACAGTACATGAGACTGACAAAAGAACTGGCCAGCAATGAAACATGACAATGGCTACAGAGGGAGAACTCAACAAGGAAATAGAAGGAATGCTAACACTGGCATAAAGATCAGGCCCTAAGAACCAGGTATGTCCAAAGAACAATAGATGGAAATAACGTCTCACCCATATGCAGGGAGTGCAAATGAAAGACGAGACCATAAACCACATAGCAAGTGAATGTCCGGTGCTTGCACAGAACCAGTGCAAAAAGAGGCATGATTCAGTAGCAAAAGCCCTCCACTGGAGCCTGTGCAAGAAACACTAGCTAGCTTGCAGTAATAAGTGGTACAAACCCTAACCTGACAGAGTGATAGAAAATGATCAGGGAAAGATCCTCTGGGACTGTGGTATCAGAACAGACAGGGTGATACGTGCCAATAGACCAGACGTGACGTTGACTGACAAAATCCAGAAGAACGTATCACTCATTGATCTTGCAGTGATATGGAATATGCCAGTGGAAATTGTACCTATAATCATAGGAACACTAGGCATGATCCCAAGATCCCTGAAAAGGAATCTGGAAAAAAAAACTAGATACCGAAGTAGCTCCAGGACTCATGCAGAAAAGTGTGCTACTAGAAACAGCACACATAGTGAGAAAAGTGGTGGTTTCCTATGGAGGCAGGATGCAACCCAGAACCCCAAACTATAAAAACCACCCAGTCGAATAGGATGACTGTGATAGACAAAAAAAAAAATAATAATAATAATAAATTCCTTACCTAAATTCCTTCCCACAATTAGCATCATTGAAGCGATCGTCTTTTGAATGATAGTAATGGACACAGTGTTCTGCTGGATTGTTGGGCTCGCCTTCACCCCACCTGGAAGGAAGTAAGATAATCACTGTTGAGAAACACCACTTCCATCGTCATTCCAAATGGTAACACTAGAAGCGTTCTGCTACTAAAATTGTTGCCACTGTCTTCCACTGCTTGTGCCTAATCCTGAGGTAGGAATTATACCATGTTCATTGAATCGAAGAGGGTAAGTTAGGAAATTAAGACTCCTATCTGAAGGCCCAATACCTCCTTGATGTCTCTTTTATCAGTAATGCTTAATAACTTTTAATGGATTGATTCTTCAGCAAATGTTCAGAACACTAGGCCTACATCTGATGCGGATTTCATGCATTAGGCTACTGCCTATAATATACTGTACATTACATGATACTGTGGACAGTGATAAATGATCCTCTGTCTAACTCTGATTATCATTTCTCAGTAGTCCAAGTGTGATCCAGTGAATCTGTTACCTATTCCATGATATAACTCAAATGGTCTTTTCTCCTCTCAGTTTTTCTTGCAGAAGCATAATGCTTTGATGTAGGTATGGAATCTCTATTGCAACCACTTCAGATCTTACCATGATTCAACGATTTGGTGAATGGTGCCATCTGCAACCCATCTGAGGTTCCCTGTTCTTGCAAGTCACTCAGTCCTACGTAGGTGTTGTGACCTTTTGCAAGATCTGCAAAAAGAATAACTGATTAGATTGAATGGGAAAGTATCATTCTCCATCTTTGTCTCATAGGCTATTTTTAAAAACAGTTAAATCAGCTGTCTAGAAATTCTATAGGAACAGATGACAGGTAAACTTGTTCAAAGTTTATGATATGTAATCTAGCTTTGCTCTTCTGTAACACATCTTGAAAGATAGATCGTCAAGACAACAGCAACTGTTTTGGGGGTACCAGCTGGTACCAGTAAAAGAAATACTAGCCCTTATATTAGCTTAATCCCTAAGGGCTTACTGGTACATACCAGCAACTCCTATTAAAGTGTATTGTGTTCAGTAATATTAAATGCATTTAAGAGCAAATTCCTTGACTAGGTTTATTTAAGCTTAGAACAGTCACTTATCTGTTTGATTAAGCAAACTTGATGGCGCTGTTGTAGTGGCTTCCTTAAATTTAAACTCATGATTACTTTTACTCACCACGGAGGAAGTTGAACTCGTCGTCATGAGTGATTTTGACCAAGTCAGAATTCAAGGCTATGCACTTTTGACGGCTCCCTTCCCAAGTGCTGGTGTCTTTACTGATGAAGTAACAGGAGGATCTCAGCAAACCAACCCTTTTCACAGACAAGATGATCTGTAAGTCAAATTAAGATCTTTCATAACAGGGGTTGAATGTTCTTGTCACGTAAATGTTCAAGGTGGTTTTATATATATATATATATATATATATATATATATATATATATATATATATATATATATATATATATATATATTTATACCGTTGGGTAACAAAGCGTTGGTTACTCACCTGTGGCCATTAAGGTGAACATTTTCATGATTCCTGCGGCGACTCTCCGAAGCAACCGCTTGTGCTGAAAATAAAACGGAAATTATAGTTGGAAAATGGTTTTTTGTTAAGCTATGGGTCGTGGTAACATTGAGCAATAATCTTGAGGAGCCAGTACATATAATGTATAATATTTATATATATATATATATATATATATATATATATATATATATATATATATATATATATATATATATGTATTTATATATTTATATATATTATATGTGTATATATATAATATGTATATATATATATATATATATATATATATATATATATATATATATATATATATATATATATATATATGGTGAACAGTAATAATGGCACAGGGAAAAATAACACAGGTAAAAATGGCACAAGGGTAAAAAAATATATTGATTCATATGCAGTGTTTCGCCGTGTTCAGTATTAGCCCCTCGGGGATCCCCGAGGGGCTAAACTAAACACGGCGAAATATTGTATATGAATCAATATATTTTTTTACCTTTGTGCCATTTATTCTATTTTTTCGCTTGTCACATTTTTACCTGTGCCATAATTACCTAAATTCATGTACATACATATATATATATATATATATATATATATATATATATATATATATATATATATATATATATATATACATATATATATATATATATATGTATATATATATATATATATATATATATATATATATATATATATATATATATATATATATATATATATATATATATAAGCAATTACCGCTGGAAAGAGACAGCCAGAAGATCATTATTTCACAACCCTTTCCTTCACGTTAACTAGTAATCCCTGAGGACTATCCTGAAATCACGTGAATATTGCAATTTTTTTTAAGCGTAATACGAATATATTATGTAACAACTGACAGATTCACAAGTCCGAAAGAAGCAGCTCACTGAACTTCCACAAGATTCCCCGATGCTCTTTCCCTCACCTTGTACTCCGCGAGTGAGGTTATCAATCGAGTCTGCAATTCTGCTCAGTTGAATATGATCCATTTGCTGCGAGTAGCAGCGACCAGCCATTGCAAGAAGAAGAATGGTCGCAAGCACACGAAAACAAGTAGCAACGGTCATGCTTGAACACTTCACCTCTTTGGCTCAAGGAGTTTAGCTTAGTACTAGCTCGAACAGCGTTCTTCTTCTCTCTGAATTCCCAGTGAGGTGAGGGCGTCCTTTTATATAAATCAGCCGCTGCGCCTACTCGTTTGCAACCAAAGTCCTAGCTGGTAGGATATCATCTCCTAGGACCCCTAGGGACGCGGCGAGAGAACTCGATTGTGGGCGTTTAATGTGCTTGTTCATACGCAATCTAAATTTCATGGCTCGCGTCACACTGTTCAACGAATGCCTTTGTGTCAACTCGTAAAGTTTAAAAGCTCTCTCTCTCTCTCTCTCTCTCTCTGCGTGTGTAATTTTTTTCTCTGCACTCTCGTAGTTCCTTGGGTACATGAAATAGAAAGTTCATGTTTATCACTTATGTTAATAGTCTACCCAGCGTACTTGGTCAAAGGAGGGTCGGGGAGGGGTAAAGAGCGATGCAAAATGAAGACTCACTTTAGATTCTTAAAAATAAAAAAGGCTTTATTTAAGAAACACATCTCATTACAACTGAGGGCAGTTTTATGATAATAATATTGTTAGAAAAAGAATATGAAAATATTAATCAAGAAAATGTGACACCGCTTTACTCACGTGCTGCCATATCTGCGGTCACCCTAAGGCGATGGTGAGGAAGAAACAATGATAGTTTTTGGTCAGCAGCCTTGGGTTAACCCATTCCATTAAATGATTAATCCTGGGTCAACACAGGAACAATGGATATCTCCCCGAAACGAGGCATCAGCCCTCAAACAAATGAATAATACATTAATGAGCCCTTCAATTCCTAAAGGTAGGCAAATGTAACTTCAATATAATAAAATAATAAAGCATAGCATAACTATAGCATAAAATAATTAAAATTAATAAATACTATACAATTTGCAAGAGAGAGAGAGAGAGAGAGAGAGAGAGAGAGAGAGAGAGAGAGAGAGAGAGAGAGAGAGAGCATTTCCAATGCACAGAGATTATTTTTCAAACGACACTTGTGCAATCGTAAAATGCAAGAAAAAAGCAGAGAAACGCAAGAAAAACTCTGCCGATTAAAAGAAGACGAAACAAGGCTAATAATTACTGAATGCGATGTGAATAAACACAGCAGTCCAAAATTATGAACTGACATTTAAAGGAGGGAGAGAGTCAGTCACCTGGTGATAGTTAATATTTAAATTTCATTTAATTTAAGCTCACATATCTTCATTTATGATGATAACGTTTCTAAAAGAAGAGTTAGCGCTAAACTCCGTTGTTTACAAAAGAAACAAAACCAGGAAATACCAAAGAGGATTGTAATAGGTCAAGGTCTTAGGAAGGAAAGGGATCATCCACAGTCCACGAGTAACTACGAAACAGAGATATTATGTCAGCGTTGTAAAGCGACGGTGGGAGTGGGGTGTGGGGAGGGCGGCTTCTGACCAATTAATGGTACTACACACTCTCACATTATATAATATATATATATATATATATATATATATATTATATATATATATAAATATATACATATAAATATATATAGGTATATATATATATATATATATATATATATATATATATATATATATATATATATATATATATATATATATATAATATATACATATATATATATATATATATATATATATATATATATATATATATATATATATATATATATACATATACATACTATATATGTATATATATTACAAAAAGCAACATGCATTTTTCTCTTAGGGGAGTATCGCCAAAGGAATACAACCACTTAGTTTCTCAACAAGTATTTATGGCATAGCTGCTAGTATTCCCACTCCACTTTTCTTGCCTAGCAAATAGATCATGATAATCATTTACAGTATGGAGGATTGAAGGCAACAGCTTTGGAACAATCCACGGTCTTTGCAATTGTAAATTTACATATGTGTGTGTGTGTGTATGTAATTATCCGGTGTGGCTAAGCAGTTCGTAGCTAAATTTGCAATTGTAAGGTCCGTGTATTATTCCAAACAAGTTGCCTTCAACCCTCCACACACACACACACACACACACACACACACATATATATATATACATATATATATATATATATATATATATATATATATATATATATATATATATATATATATATATATATATACTATATATATATACATATATATATATATATATATATATATATATATATATATATATATATATATATATATATATATATATATATATATAAACAGTTAAGTTAATTTTCAGATAAATAGTCTCCATACTCACATAAGTGAATAATAATCACGGTTAAAAGCTCTGCTCAAGAAGTGCGTTGTTTGAGAGAGAGAGAGAGAGAGAGAGAGAGAGAGAGAGAGAGAGAGAGAGAGAGAACGTACAGAAATACAAGCGTGCTTTTTATCTTTGAGAAGAGAGAGAGAGAGAGAGAGAGAGAGAGAGAGAGAGAGAGCACCCACAACAAACCCTTGTAACTAAGGAGAGAACAAAAGGACAAGTATCCCTTGTATCCATGTCAGAGTTCATCAAAATAAGAGGACGCAGCGTGAGGCCACAGCCGCGACTATCGTTAATATGCTTTTATCCTTCTTCTTCTTCTTGGGTTTCCCAGCCAGTGATGACGTCAGTGTTCTGAATGCGAGGGGAGACAGGGAAAGATTTCATGAGTATATTACTGCTGCTGCGTGCCATTGCTTTCAATATTCAGTAGCACTTTCTTTATAATATGCTTGCATGCATGCATGCAATTATAAATATGTATCCTTTGACTGTTTACCTGCAGAATAAACCGCAGTTCATTAGAGAAGATTTCTGTGTAGTACCATAGCTTCCATGTAATACCATCGCTCATTCAATCGCGTGTCAGAGACATTCCTGGCTATTTCCAAGTCCTTTCAGTCATATGCCAAGGCAGTGTTTCTCAAACCTTTTGACCTGAGGGCGCATCTACGAAAAACCAAAACTTTGGGGGGAGCATCTTTGATTTTAATATGGAAAAATTAGTCATGAAATTTGAAAATAAGAAAATTATAAAGATGTACCTGAAATAACCATTTATTTTTAAGATATTTTTCATTTAAGTATCTGCATGTGAAACGTGCTTGATGAGATTTCGCAATTTTCTGAATCTTGGCCTTATATGTGATAAACATACTCTCATCTCTTCATCAATGGATTTAGTTTTTGATCGTATTTTACATTTAATGTTGGTAGAGAAAATCTTTGTTCACAGAGAGACGATGTGGACAACTGCAGTAAAACAGTCAAAGCTTTCCTAGCTATTGAAGGAGATTCTTCTTTGATTGAAATCCAGAACTGGTAGATGGGCACCTCCTCCTGCTTGATCTTGAAGCCACGATCAGTAGATATGGTAGCCAGCTCCTCTTCTGCTAACGAAAAGCCAGCGTTATCAGTTGAAATGTCAAAGAAAGGTTTGAGAATCCAATCGTATTGCTCGGTTCAGATTACCTTCCAGAATTGCTAAGTGATCCCCTATTGAAGGAATTAAATTATCTGAATGGCCTTCTTGAACCAAAGGAAACATTTCCAAACAGCCTAAACTAGCTTTTCTTTTACCAAACTGCTGGTTATTTCTGGAATGCTTGAATTTTGTCGGTAGATAAGAGAAGGTTTTCATTTCCATTTTGCATGGACACGTTCTGACTATTCAGGTGTTGAAACATTTCGATCAGATATCTCATTTTTGAAGTCCAAAACTCACATTTCAAAAGTTAACAAAATTTACTTTTATTTTCTTTCTCAAAAGATGCCAACAGTTCTTGACGAAGTTCGGAGTAATTTACCTCTTGATAGCCATCGAACTTGTGTGTGCAAAAGTAAGCGTGTGTGTTGTGAATCCATGTTTTCACAAAGAAGCTCAGATTTACGAGCTTTTACCATTTCAACAACTTGGTCTTGATCAAAAGCTTCTTTCAATTTATTACCAAGTGTTTTTGCCATCAGGGGCCTCTATGAAAGAAACATTGAGTTGTTATAGTGTTGATATGGTGTTGCTTTACAAACCATGGAAGACCTTCAATAGAACCAGTCATTAATGGAGCTTCATCAGAACAAACCCCGGCACACGACTTCCACGATAAGTTCCATTTCTCAAAGAATGATTTAAATTATGAAGCATATCTTCACCTGCAGTAGTGGTAAGCAGTTCTTTTGCACCAAAGATACTGATTTACTATAGTTTCCCCATCAATAAAGCAAATAAAGGCAAGCAACTGCGCTTTGTTGGCTATGTCGGTTGGTTCGTCAACTTGGAGTGCACAGTATGAATCCTGAAGTTTATTACAGAAAACATTTCCTTCAATATTGTTAGAATGATAGAACACTATCATTCAGTGATGGAATTTTACTTATCTGTTTCTCTACATTGTCTGCTGAAATAGTCTCCACCATCTTTTACAAGCGACCAAAATAATAGACTCAGCGAGAGTATGTGACTTCATTTTACGGCTCTCATTTCCGATATTTCACAAGAAGCAATTTGAGCTTTCTCAGACACCGTTGCTCTCCTTTTGAAAGCGTTGATCAAGTCATCTTTTGAAATAACTTCGGTACGTTTTTTCCTTGAAGATTGCAGTGTGATGTTTGAAAATGCTTGCTTCATTTACTAAGAAGCATCGACTCGTTTGACATTTTGCATCTACACACCAAACACAATGGCTGAGGCTGATTTTCATCTCCAGCCCACGTGAAGGAAGCCATAAGCTTGAACAACTTCTGTCGTGTTTGCGAATGGGTCTGCTCTTATTTTTCTTGGCTGGACGCTTCATGTCACTTGAAATAGTTTCATTATTAGAATATTGCTTAAAAATCTATTCATTGTATGGGTAGTTTATTTTTTTAAATATGCAAAAAAACAAGAATTATAATTCAGCGAGTGTCTTGAACGAGAACTTTGAAAAGTAATGAAGCAGCACATGGGTACCTCCTCAGACTGACCACATTCGCAGAAGACTTCGCATTTATTGGGCAATGAGGTCATTGTCCCGAATTATGAACGCCCTTTGAACTGTCATTCACCACATGGTGAAGTTATTAACCTGGACTATGTGTCACCAACCTGGAATACTGTATTTTGGTTTAGTCCTACCTAATTCTATCATCTATTACCAACTGACCTCAGGGGAATTTGATATCACTGGCCTTTACTGGCTGTCATTTGTGGCTAACATTTCAAAAGAAGATTAGCAGGAGATGGAATTATAGACAATATCTATTTTTTTCGAGAGAGAGAGAGAGAGAGGAGGTGAGTAACGACCGATTAAAATCCCCAAAGAAAGGATAAGGGAAAGGATTATCCATTGCTTCTTGAAGATAAAGCCATTAAGGAATTTACTTTCTAGTTCAAAATGTCAAGTGGCGAAAACTTGACTCAGACTTAGAAACTACATACTTGATGTCTCTAAATTATATGAAAATCAAAGTTTTAGAATATAAACATATTACATAAATTAAATCTTTTGTTATCTTGGGGCGCACCTGGCTACCTTCCACGGCGCACCAGTGCGCCCGGGCACACCGGTTGAGTAACACACACACACACACACACACACACACACACACACACACACACACACACACACATATATATATATATATATATATATATATATATATATATATATATATATATAAAGTACAGTCTTTTGTTTTGCATTATTATTATTATTATTATTATTATTATTATTATTATTATTATTATTATTATTATTATTATTATTATTATTATTATTATTAAAGCAAAGAAGAAAGTTTAAACTAATGAGAAAAGTATTCATACACCACAGGGGGATTGACTTGCATTTGACACAGTATTTTGAGGGAACATTTCAACATCCTATTTTGGCGAACAAAGAGACGTCGATGGACCAGTCTGATCTTGGTATGTATGTATGTGTGTTTGTATGTGGGTATGTTTCAGCATAACTCTGAAATGCTTTGAGCAATTTCAACCAAACTTGGTATACATATGACTTATTCTCTATAAAAGAATATTTTCGGGGTAAGACAGCACTGGCACCAAAGGGGGTGTGGGAGGGAAGGGAGTGACATGTAAAAATAACAGAAAACAACAGATATTTGTGGATAATCCATAGTTTTCGAGGTAGCTGAGGTGAATGGTGACACTCCCGATGCCCTTCAAGACCAAGTTCAGCCCTGATAGGAATGGGTGGGATGAGAAGGGGTGAAATATAGAATGTCAAAAATGTTGGGCGATGTGATTGAAGCAACTATCTTAACAGGAAAGGGAGAGAGTGAGAGAGAGAGATTGGGAGGGAGAGGATGTGAGAGAGAGAGAGTAGAGTGGGTGGAGTGGGTGTTAGGGAGGAGAGTTAGAGAGAGAGTAGAGTGGGTGTTAGGAGGGAGAAAGAGGGAAAAGAGAGAGAGAGAGAGAGAGAGTGAGAGAAAAAGAGGAAGAGTAGAGGGGGAGTTAGGGAGGAGAAAGAGGGAAAGAGTGAGGGAGAGAAAGTGTGCGTGTGTGTGTATGTGTGTGTGAGAGAGAGAGAGACAGAGTGAGAGGAAGTGAGAGAGAGTGAGTAGAGTGGGTGTTAGGGAGGAGAGAGAGAGAGGGAGAGAAGGTGAGAGAGAATGTAGAGGGGGCGTGTGTTAGGGACGAGAAAGAGGGAAAGATTGAGAGAGAGAGAGAGAGAGAGAGAGAGAGAGAGAGAGAGAGAGAGAGATAGATGGGGTGCTAGGGAGGAGAGAGAGAGAGAGAGGAAGTGAGAGTAGAGGGGGTGTTCAGGAGGAGAGAGAGAGAGAGAAGTGGGGAGAGGAATTGAGAGTAGAGGAGGTGTTAGGGAGAAGAAGAGAGAGAGAGAGAGAGAGAGACAGTTTACTGGTTGTCATTCAGAATGTTCCCGCTGCCCGGGTTGGTCAGCTAGTATATATACATATACACACACACACATGTATGTATATGTATATATATATATATATATATATATATATATATATATATATATATATATATATATATATATATATATATATATATATATATATATATATATATATATATATATATATATATATATATATATATATATATATATGTGTGTGTGTGTGTGTGTGTGTGTGTATGTGTTTATATGTTTATATCTCTCTCTCTCTCTCTCTCTCTCTCTCTCTCTCTCTCTCTCTCTCTCTCTCTCTCATATATATATATATATATATATATATATATATATATATATATATATATATATATATATATATATATATATAATATGCGCTAGATTTTCTTCTAGAATCACTGTTATTGTACAGTATTATCCGTCAGTGTAGACGGTTCTGAAGTGCACCTGAACACTTTATGTCTTGAAGTCGTGGCGTCATCTGGTTTTAGTTACCTGAAGACTCCACGTGACATGCGTTCATTATTTTAATCATTATACAGTGACATGAGAACTATGAAGCTATGCAAGGAGGTCTCTGAATTCTAGTTGCGTTCTCCTCCTCTTTCGTTCCCCCCCATTACTCTTCCACTCTTCTCAGTCTTTCTTTACATTCCCCACCCTCAAAACGGAGCTTTCTCTCTCTCTCTGTCTGTGTTCTTACTTTAGTCATAAATCAGTTAACACAAACAACGGTAACAGTAATTACATCCACCCCGAGCTAAAACGGTGCCGGTGAAACGAACAAAATAGTCTGGGAAATTAGAGAAATATTGCTATTGCTGCATGTGCTTCTCAGTACTTTCTTCTTATGTTTCCTAAGAACGTTTTAGAATTGGCGACGCGTCTGCCAATTGCATTTACTGTCATATCCCACGTTGCGTTGATCAAACATCATATTGCAACAAGGTTGAAGATCGTGTTCATTATAAAACAAAGCTACACAAGAGTTTCTGAGAGGTGGTCTAAGAGAAGAATTGAAGCATTGTAGAGAAAAAATTGCACCGAAAAGGAATAACCCCGAACTAGCGGGCAGCAAGGGACAGGGAACCCAGCCAATCAACGCACTGATTTTCGTTGGGTTACACGCAGTCTGAGGTGCCGTTACATAGGGAAAACCTCAACCCCCCCCACCCCCGCCCGCGACCTTAACCTTCTGGCTTGAAGACTGTCATCAGAATCACCTGATTATCAGTCATTAGTTCTGTGTCGACTGTGTAAGTGTAAGCAGCTGATCGTGAACCTTTCATTTGAATAAATATTGTAATTCGTTAATTGCTGCAGTGTAATCGTGTTTGTGATGTCAAAAAAGGAACATCAGGAAAACTTGTCGATATTGCAAAGCTAGAATGGTTGCTTTAGCATGAAGGCGTAAACACCGATGTTGCCACCATTTTTACATTTGGGTAACCTGATGAAGGAATGTGTACATGACCGGGCAGATTCCCTCCTTGAAACCGATGTCAGCGTTGGTGACCTTTGACAGTGACGAGAAACTGAAGATACACTGGAATTAAGTGAACTGGATTTAAGAACCATAATCGAGGCGTTGGTATGTGGTCTAGGCCTAGTACTGATGTTGAGGCCTAGTGTTGGAGGTAACTTTGCAAGACCTGAGACAAGGAAGAAGCATTTAATGGTGTTACCATATCAACAAGAAGTGGAAGTGGAAGCGATGACAGCAGCCAGTAGAGGATAAAGAGACAGGAACTGTTGACGACTTTTCCAGCCATTGGTAAGTGTTCACTTTCAGTACTTGTTTTACCAAATACATTTTTCATGGGTTTCTTGGATGTTTATATTAGCCGCTTACCATTGTTCTTTTTTATTAATATCCAAAACACAGTAGTATTTAACAACTGTAATATTGTAGAACAACGAAAATGGCAGGAACGAAAATAATTTCAGGTGTTTTTTTTATGATTACTTTTACTTCTTTTTTTTAGTAAGTCATTATTTCCGTGCTTTCCTCATAATTCGCACTCCTACACATTTGTAATAGGACTGTAAAACGTCAGCGAAACATGGAACCTGTTTACCAGATTTTTATTATTCTGGAATATTCCGGTGATACTAGACAGCAAATTTAACCGTCGTTTTAACTCTGTTTTAATGCGAGCAGCCTAGCCTGGTAGCCTCATTAACAGTTCTGAAACGGTATATAACCGCCATTCATCCATAGTCTAGTTTTAGTGCGCATGCCCGGATAGTTTAGAGTTGCTGTTTCTGATGAAACAGAAGTCCTCCTGGGCAGAAAAACCACAAGGGAGATGGAGATCTAAAGTAATTCAAAACTCTGGACGCTTCTTTGTAAAATATATTTGAGTGGGGTTGGGCCTATCGGGGTATTAACCTGTATGCATCCACCTACTCCTCGGGACGTGGTGTTTAGTACTAGCCCCTCGGGTATCAAAGCATTATATAGACCCATTTCTGTATTGTGTGGTCGACCAATTATTTTATATTAATAATAAACGATATCTTCGTGTGGCCGTCTACTTTACGTAGCATAGCCTAAGTTTACCCTGGACTTCGACGAAGGTGGATCCATATCGGGTAGGTTTGGAAGGAACGACGAATGTTAAGTTGTGATGTTTACAAGTAAGTTATTTTAGCTTCGTGTAAGCTTTCACGTCCTAACTGGCGGTTCATTAGTAGGAAGAACTGGGAAGGATTTCATATGCAAATGATAATGCAGGGTGTAGCTAAGACGCGATTTCTGGTTGGTTGCTAATTTGGCAAACGATCTAAAAAACTAAAGGTTTGAATTTTGTCTGTCTGTTGTCATTTTGACAACGGGGCAAAGTGACTTTACTTTGCAAGTGTGAGACGGGATAGGGATTAATACAATAATTTGTCCAGTGAATAACCCAAACAGAAAAAAAGACTCTAAGAATATTCTTGGATCGAATCTTGGAGAGAAACAAAATCAGGTTTTTCATGTGCATGTGGTAAGCATTACTCCGTACTAAGAAGCTTAATTGATTTTTATTGTATTGCTTACTTCAGTATTCACGAGAGAATAAGGAAATGGTCGCTGTGGACAATTTATTTATTTTTTTATCAACATAACGTATAGCTGAACGAGTACTATTCATTTCACTTTCCTACAGGTGCCACCTGTTATTTTGGGTCATTTCCCAATTTGCTTTCTGTGACATTTCAGGGTAAATATAATTGTCTGCCTGAAGGCATTATAAAACTATGATGAAACTGCACAATTTGCAAAACCTAAAGCTAATACATATTATACATATATAATATATATATATATATATATATATATATATATAAATATATATATATATATATATATATATATATATATATATATAATTTATATATATATATTTATTTATATATATATATTTATATATATATATATATATATATATATATATATATATATATATTTATATATATATATATATATATATATATATATATATATATATCATACATACATACATTTACAAAGATTATACCTTTTCCAGTTCAAAGAATTTTTAGATGAAGCTACTTGCACAGTTCGCTGCCCCACAAATGTTCAAGGGTTTTGGTATTTCCTGGTGGTCACCCTTTCTAATATTGGCCCTTCCACGCCTTGTCTGACTTTGCTGATTGAACAAGTACATATTCATCTTATTGGAGCGAATTAATAAAAATAATAAAGATAGTCGTAGTTACAAACGCACCAACGACTCGCGAGTTTCGAGATCTCTGTCGAGAAGGCGACGGTTGATTGATTGAGTGTAGGATACTGGTGTGCACCTATCAAGGTTACTGACGCAGAGCCTGAGGGTTGAAGGGGTTGGGGGAGGGATGGGCTTTCAAGTCACAACAGACAAGAAAAACCCATTTCAGGCATGAGAAAGTTTTTTTTATCTGTACTGGTGGCAAATATTTCTCCATGTTAGTGAACTTTCTGTACATTTCCTTCGACAAGGGCGTGCCTTGTCCCTTAGCTTAATTAATTTCTTTATGGTAGAGGGATCCGTGTCAAAGAAAGGTCATGAGATGGAAATGTCAAGTTGTGAGATTGTGATATGAGTCAGAAATCAAGCGTGGAAAGGTTGATACTTTCATGAGGCACAAAGTTAACATTGCAATTGGGTATTAACTTATAAAAAAAATCTAAATCTCACTCGGATGATTTCTTTGCTGGAATTCTCGGGTTGGTTCATCTTGAACAGAAGCCACTAAGGAAAAAATGCCACTGGTGACCGGAAGTAGACATCTGATCATGACAAAATTGTTAATCAAATACCTGTCGTCTCTCCGCCTACCTCAGTCACCAGTTCACTTGGAGCTAAATTTTTCGCAACCAAAGTTTACCTACAGTCTCCCAGGATTCATTTAGAATGGTTTTCTCTTACTTTTATAAACAAAAGTTTTCAATTGAAGGAAAGGGTTCCTGCTCATTGTAACAGGAGCGCGCTCCCAATCACACACATGTATGTATGTATGTATATATGTATATATGTGTGTATTATGTATATGTATAAATCTATATATATGTATATATATATATTGTAAAGAGTAGCGCCAAAATACGCTAGGAAACTGTTCTCCTTTCCTGCTTTGGGTTGGTTTGAACCTTTGAAGGTCGGGGTATAGGGGCTCAGAGAATATAATAGTTTGGGGACAGTAATCTGGCTTTGCACTGTTTTCTTTTGGTACAGGAAGTAAGATCGTTTTCTATGATATATCCGGTCGGAGACCTGGGTCAGACATCGCCCCTACCCCTGTCCAGAAGCAATAAAAGGTCAGGGCCAGGACAGCTCTAAATATATATCGCTAGTTTAAAGAACAAGTTAAGTCTCGGCGGTCTTGCCCCTGCCCTCCGTTTTAGGTTTCCACGTGGAGCCCATCGCCGCCCTTTGTGCCCCCGTGTTCCATTCCATATGGCCTTAAGAAGAACAAGGGGGATTGCAAGTCCCAAACGCGAGCTGACATTAAACGGCGGCCTTTTCATCATCCCAAGGGGTTTTCTTTTCCGCCCCAATCTACGACTGGAAGCAGTACCTTGGAGGGAGGCCCCTTTGTTCACGCTCCCACACGTGGTTCTCGGCAGAAGACGTTGTCATCCCTATGCCCTACAAATGTGGTAATGTACCCAAAACGAGTTGCTAGTCACGATTACTTAGCCATTTTGCATTTATTAATTTCTGGGTATAACTTTGTGTTCCTGATATTCCTTGGTTCAAGCCAGGCCCACGTGTTCACAGGCCTTTCCTCTGAGTCACAAGTAACGCCTCAGGGAGTCCTTTGGCGCCTTCAGTGCACCCCTGAGTAATTCAATCCCCAAATTCCAGCATTAGATGTGTAACGGGGAAAAAATATCGTTTCAGAAAGACGCATGTAGCAGAATTATCCTTGGTCCGTGTTCTTGGCATTCCTAAGCTCCACCCTTCGGGAGGACTTCTACGGCAGTAATTTGTGTTTTCAGTTAATTTTCCCTTTGACCTTGTGTGCTATCAAATATAACTATTTTTATATCCACGTGTTTCACGCACTTACTCCCTAGTGAAGAGCCCTCCGCTCCGTGTACTTCTTTTTTTGTTTGTGTTTTATATGTCCTGGGTATCTTACAAGGCCATTTTCGAGTAAAGTAATAATTGTGGAGTCATAAGATCCACCTGCACCAGGAAAAATATAAAAATGGCGACCTTGACCAGTGATTCTCTTTAATGATTACATCCCCTCCTTCCCTTTGTTGTTTGTGTTGCAATTTTGTGAAATCAGCAATTAGCTCAGCTAAGCTGGATATGAGACAGATTACGAACTCAGTTGAAAAGCCAGCGCAACAGGCCAAGGGAAATTCTCGTAAGTAAACTGTGTTTATTTTCCTGGACGCTTTAGAAAACGTGACTAGTCCTAAATATTTTTTTTTTTATAGTAGGGCGCATGTCCGAAAACCGACGAGAGAATCGCCGAAACTTAGCTTTGGAAGATAAAAAATTTTTGCACGCGGCAGTTTGCATGCCATTCAATTAGGGTTATATAGGTGATAAATCATTAAAGGAAAGTGCATATTCCTCCTGTAGAAACGAGTGATTTTGAAACCGAATCATTAGTTAGGCGCGAGACCTCGTCGGCAACCACGTGTTCGAAAGTCAGATTAGCATTGCTGACTCATTTTACCCTCTCTCTCTCGTTTTAGAAATAGGAACGAAAGCTTATATTATACGCCAAGGACGAAAAGGGTCAACAACCGTTGTCTCTCAGTTCGGGGAAGTCCATGGTGTTTACGTCGTTCATTCATTTGTGCAGACGGCCTTGACCGTCCATTCCGTGGCCCAGTTAGGAAAACATTTGTTTGTTTGATTTTTAATTTTAAAAATACCAAATTGTTTTGCATTATTGGGGTCTGGCATAATATGTTCTGTATTGTTAAATTTTTTTTGTGTTTTGTTTGTGCTTTTACTACGGCTGTGTGTGTTGCCTATCTATTGTGAATGTGGGATGGCCACCCACCTAATTGCCCTTGAGAATAACATTTCTCCCATAAGTAAAAGTTAAACCAGCGAGTTAGCTGATCAGACGTCGTTTGTGCGGAAATTCTAGAGCGCCTATATATTCTATTCTTGTCCCCAATAAATCCGTGTCGTCGGTCCGTTGGTGAGACCAATTCATTTTCCATTCAGTCCCCAAATGAGCCCGTTTGTCGTTACCTTGGGAGACCAATCATTGCTAATTTATCGTCCCTAATCAGCCCGCCCCGTCGGTAAATCGGGAGACCAATCATTGCATTTCATCGTCCCCAATCAGCCCGCTTCGTCGGTAAATGGGAGACCAATCATCGCTAATTCATCGTCCCCAATCAGCCCGCTCCGTCGGTAAATCGGGAGACCAATCATCGCTAATTCATCGTCCCCAATCAGCTCTAAAATTCGTCGGTAAATGGAGACCAATCATTGCTAATTCATCATCCCCAATCAGCCCGCTTCGTCGGTAAATCGGGAGACCAATCATTGCTAATTCATCGTCCCCAATCAGCCCGCTTCGTCGGTAAATCGGGAGACCAATCATCGCTAATTCATCGTCCCCAATCAGCCCGCTTTTGTCGGTAAATAGGAGACCAATCATTGCTAATTCCATCGTCCCCAATCAGCCCGCTTTGTCGGTAAATCGAGACCAATCATCGCTAAATTTCGTCCCCAATCAGCCCGCTTCGTCGGTAAATAGGAGACCAATCATTGCTAATTCATCGTCCCCAATCAGCCCGCTTCGTCGGTAAATCGGAGACCAATCATTGCTCGCAAATTCATTGTCCCCAATCAGCCCGCTCCGTCGGTAAATCGGGAGACCAATCATTGCTAATTCATCGTCCCCAATCAGCCCGCTTCGTCGGTAAATCGGGAGACCAAACATCGCTAATTCATCGTCCCCAATCAGCCCGCTTCGTCGGTAAACAGAGACCAATCATTGCTAATTCATCGTCCCCAATCAGCCCATTCCGTCGGTAAATCGGGAGACCAATCATCGCTAATTCAACGTCCCCAATCAGCCCGCTTCGTCGGTAAACCGGGAGACCAATCATTGCTAACTCATCGTCCCCAATCAGCCCGCTCCGTCGGTAAATCGGGAGACCAATCATTGCTAACCTATCGTCCCCAATCAGCCCGCTCCGTCGGTAAATCGGAGACCAATCATACGTCCTTTGAAAAAGGGTCCAAGATTCCCACAGCTCTGGGAAATTAATTCTGTGTGTTACTAGCGTCCTCTCCCGCCTGCAAAATGTCGACACGGTCTCAGCAGAGCGAGGATTTCAAGTTCTTCATGTCCTCAGGGAAGGAACTCGGCCTTTCCGGGAGAGAACCAAGAGACTGGGTACAGAGAGGATGGACGCCATACAGGCAGAACGACAGGCTCAGGAGAGAGGAAGACAAGTTGCAGGAACGAGAGGCAGAAAGACAGGCTCAGGAGAGACAAGTAGAAGCAGAAAGACAGGCTCAGGAGAGACAAGTAGAAGCAGAAAGACAGGCTCAGGAGAGACGAGAAGAAGCCGCACGGCAGGAACGAGAAGCAGAGAGACAGGAACGGGAGGCAGAGAGGCTGGCTCAGGAGAGACGGGAAGACGCAGAGAGACTGGAACGGGAGGCGGAGTGACTAGCCCAGGAGAAACGAGACGCAGCAGAAAGACTAGCCCAGGAGAAACGAGAAGAAGCCGAGAGGGAAGAAAGGGACAAGCAGCGTGCCCATGAACTCGCAATGCTGCAACAGAGTGGCCCTTCGCCTCCACCTGCACCCCAGGGAATGAGTGCCTTCAGCCAGGCTATTGCCTGCATGCCAAAGTGGACGGAGGCCGAGCCCGAGGTGTGGCTTGACAGCGCCGAGACAGTGTTAAAGGCCTGCCCCCTGAGTGCCGCCGAACTCTCCCTGGTGTTGGGCAAGTTCCTTGGAGGGAAGGCCCTGATTGCCTACAGGGCCCTCCCGCCGGAGGAGCAGGAAAATTGGGAGGTCGTACGTCAGACTATAGCCAAGGCGCACGAGATAACCCTGAACGCTGGAGGGCGCTGGCGCGGGCCAGTGAAGGAGGCCAATCAAACCTGGGCAGACTGGGCGTACCAAGTCCGAGCGTGCCCGTGCCAAATGGTTCGAGGCCGTGGGGGTTACGACCCTCAACGATGCCATCGAACAAATACAGATAGAGAACTTCCTACTCTACACCGCCTGCCCTCGCCACGCACATCGTGAGAAGGAGCCCCCACCTTAGCTGATTGCTGCCGAATAGCGGATCTATGGGACACCCATCACCCCCAGGAGAGCTCGCTGCAGCGCAAAATTACGCCACCCGCCTGCCTATCGGGTGCCCCTCTGCCGAAGAATGGGCAATCACAGAAGCCCGTTGTGTGCGGGTTCTGTAAAAAGATCGGGCATGCCAAGGAGCAATGCCGCAGTAAACCACCCGCGTCTCTCTTTCCCGACAGTCCCCTAATAAGTTGCCTCGCCCTCTGCCGGGCAGCAGTGCGAAGAGATTTCAGCCAAACCTTTTGCACGGCGTGCAAGGTTTATGGCCATTCTTCCTCATGGGCAAAATGCCCTAGAAATAATAAGGCAGGAACTCCCGCCGTCGCCCTGGCAGTAACGAATCCCGAGTCCTTAGGCCCTCCTGCCGAGGGTCCCATCTATGTGGCACCTCCGAGGTAAATACTCAGCACGCCAGGTCAAGGCATTTGACGACTCTGGCGCGCAAATTTCCCTCATAAGGAGGGACAAAGTTCCCTATGGAGCTATAATAGACCGACGCAAGCTCGTCACCATTGAGGGCATAAACGATTTTAAATGATCCTCCCTACGGTCCAACTGAGGGTCACCCGACCCCCACAGAGCCAGGAATTTCAATCTCGCCAAGAGAAACACATTCCAGGAGACTATGACGTCCTCCTGGGCCAAGACTTTGCGTCCCCCCTTTGCAGCCACAACCATTATGGGGTCCCCATTCCCCAATAAATCATCCAAATCCGAGTCCAGTGCCCGGCACGGCATCAGTGCCAGTGCCGAGGCCTCAGCCAGATCTCCCTTCAGGAGAATCTCGGCCTTCAACTCCTCTGCCAGTGCCCCTTCGGCGCACTGAGCAGTGCCAGTCTCCGTCCGTCCAGACAGACGAGACCACCACCACATCGCCACCAGCACCAGTGCCAATGTCAGTGCCTGAGCTGGTCACCCCTGCAAGCAAGTTGACCCCCCCCCCGGCCATCCCCTCTCTCTCGCCGCCCGCCGCAGATTAACAACGCGAGTCATGATTCTGCCCGCCTTCCTGGGCCGATGAACTCTGCGATCTGCGCCGGTTAATGTCCGAGATGGCGAACAAAATTCCTGGGTCAGTTGTCGCAGCAGCTGACCCAGATGGCACCCCTTGCCGCCCTTTGGCCTCGGGCCCTCCGATTCCCCCAGCCAAGGACAACGGTCCAAGGAGGAGAGGTTCCGGGGAGTTACCACGGGTGTGGGCGACCTGCAGGTAATCCACAAGGAGCCCCGAGCTCTTCTGGCCCTGTGGAAACTGGGCATAGGGCCCCTTCTTCATCTTTGAACGTCTTGGCACCTTTCATCCAGGAGAGGATGCCAAGGCCTTCCGCCTATCTTCTTCCTTTCCTTTGGAATTTCTATCCCTCATCCTTCTCTATCGATCTTTCCTTCACACTTTCCCTTACTTTACCACCGCAAGCGGCAGTTAATATATGGGATATCATCCCCTTTGAAATGCATAAATCATTTTATTTGGAAGCAGTAAGAGAGACAGAGTGGGAAGTGGCACGCCCTTACGCCCGTCCTTTGGCACAAGGCAGGCGTGTCAACTCTTCCTGAAGGGGTCGCGCCCTTTGGGTTTTCTTTGCCCGCCCTTGGGCTGAGAGTTAGCTCTGACCGTCGTCTGTTGGCGACGGAAGTTAGATAAAGAAGTAAATCATAAATACCTCACTCTGTTATCCTTCATTTTCTACGTATATTATTTACTTTTGCATTTAATTTTTTTTTTTTTTTAACGAATCTTGAGTCACAAGACTCCTGCCCTTCGAATTTTAACGTTGCCTTTTTAATCACCTTATCATCCTCCAGCCCTTTAGTATGAAGTAATATCCTTCGTTGTTGTTCTGTGTAGTTTTTTATATTTTTTATTTACATTTTTTTTTGTTGAGTTATTCCTGTGGAGAATGTTAGCCCTGTCCATTTTCCCCTTCATTTGTTTATCCTCCCATTCATACGTCGAGTAGTCTATTTATAACTTACACCCAAGTTGTAAGCTGCAGACGTAAAAATTTAGCGTCGTTTAAGTTGGCGAGTTAAAACGAATAATCTCTTTGCCTCACAGCTGTCAAGTTCTTGTCCCTTCAGATTAGCGTTCGTGGAAATATTAGTTATGCTCGTCGAGCTTAGAACAATTGGAGGTCGATTGAAAAGAAGAATTGAATTCTATTATTACAATTTTGGTAAAGGGGATATTATTTAATACCTACAATGTATTGTCACGAATGCCGTCTCTTCAAGGCACAACTAATAGCATGCCTGTAATTCCCTGATAGCATTAAGGAATCAGTGGGTTTAAATTTGTTTCCTTTTAAATTCTGCCTTTATGTTTTATTTTGTTGTTGTTATTTTGAAATCTTCCAAGTGTTCTTTGTTTATTTTCTTTGAGCATCTTATTACCCCAGTAAAGTAAATCGAATAAAGAATGGGTAGAAACAGTAGGCTACTTAGGAAGTATTTGAGCAATAATTAATTTGCAAACAAGTTCACCCTTTTATTGTATATTCTAAATTGCACTCTGCTCCTAAAGTAAACCTTCAGTTTGTTATTGATTAGTGTGGCATCAGAGTTTTACAAATAAAGTAAAGTAAAGGTTGTCAAACAAAAGATAGAATAAAGTCGAACGTTTTCTTCGCTCATTTTTGCTGTTGTCAATATTCGCATGTTCATAGGTGTAATATTATCTTGCCAGGAGCTGTAAAGAGTAGCGAACAAAATACGCTGAAACTGTTCTCCTTTCCTGCTTTGGGTTAGTTTGAACCTTTGAAGGTCGGGGTATAGGGGCTCAGAGAATATAATAGTTTGGGGACAGTAATCTGGCTTTGCACACTGTTTTCTTTGGTACAGGGAAGTAAGATCGTTTTCTATGATATATCCCGTGCGACCTGGGTCAGGACAATGCCCCCCCCCTGTCCAGAAGCAATAAAAGGTCAGGGCCAGGACAGCTCCTCTCACACCCGGTCGCTAGTTTAAGCCGAGAACAAGTTAAGTCTCGGCGGTCTTGCCCCTGCCCTCCGCATTTTCTGCTCGCGCCACGTGAGCCCATTGCCGCCCTTTGTGCCCCGTGTTCCATTCCACGTGGCCTTAGAAGACTGCAAGGGGATTGCAAGTCTCCCAAACGCGAGCTGACATTAAACGGCCCTTTTCATCATCCCAAGGTCGCCCTTTTCCGCCCCAATCTACGACTGGAAGCAGTACCTTTGGTGAGGGAGGCCCATTTGTCCACGCTCCCACACGTGGTTCTCGGCAGAAGACGTAACGTCATCCCTACGCCCCTACAAATGTGGTAATGTACCCAAAACGAGTTGCTAGTCACGATTACTTAGCCCTTTTGCATTTATTAATTTCTGGGCCTATAACTTTGTGTTCCCTGATATTCCTTGGTTCAAGCCAGGCCCACGTGTTCACAGCTCCTTTCCTCTGAGTCACAAGTAACGCCTCGGGAGTCCTTTTTGGCGCCTTCAGTGCCCCCGAGTAATTCAATCCCCAAATTCCAGCATTAGATGTGTAACGGGGTCCTAATATCGTTTCAGGAAGACGCATGTAGCAGAATTATCCTTGGTCCGTGTTCCTGGCATTCCTAAGCTCCCCCTTCGGGAGGACTTCACGGCAGTAATTTACCGTGTTTTCAGTTAATTTTCCTTTGACCTTGTGTGCTATCAAATATAACTATTTTTATATCCACGTGTTTCACGCACTTCCCTAGTGAAGAGCCCTCCACCTCCGTTTACTTTCTTTTTGTTTGTGTTTTATATGTCCTGGGTATCTTACAAGGCCATTTTCAAGTAAAGTAATAATTGTGGAGTCATAAGATCCACCTGCACCAGGAAATATATATATATATATATATATATATATATATATATATATATATATATATATAAATTATATATATAATATATATAGAGATAAATATAATTATCTATAATATACACACATATATATAATATAATTTATTTATATATATATATATATATATATATATATATATATATATATATATATATATACTATATTATATATATATATATATATATATACATATATATATATATATATATATATATATATATATATTATATACATATATATATATATGTGTGTGTGTATATATATATATATATATATATATATATATATATATATATATATATATATATATATATATATATATATATATATATATATATATATATATATATATATATATATATATATATATATATATAATATATATATATATATATATATATATATATATATATATATATATATATATATATATATATATATATATATATATAATATATATATGGATAGTGTATGTGTGGGTATTTGTGTTGTGTTTGTCTCAGGGTTTTAATTCATTAACATAGAATACAAGTGAGTAGGCTACGAGTACTGAACGGAAATTTTCACAAACAAAAGACCGTTTTCCAGCAACAAGCAGTTCGGTGCAGTTGCTGCGACCTCTTTAACCCTGCAGGAATCTCTTGCTTTGGGGAAGAATGACAACAGCAGATATATTTCATACTGGATGGAACTAAGTTTAAGACAGCCACCCTCTTTATGAATGTTTTATGTACATGTAGCTAATCGTTACCGTTACGGATTGACCAGTTTGTTGTGTCTGGTAGTTTTCTTTAGAAATATTTTGTTTAGTTGTGTATTTTTACGTTTTATTATATTTAATTCCTTGTTGTTTTGGGTTTCTTACTTAGTTTTTGAGTGGTGGACGAAATAAATGAAGCCCACAACAAAATTTTACGTCTTGCCAGACCACTGAAATGAACAAATTAAGATGGGAAATGAGAAAAACAATGCCATTTCTGCCACTAATGCTTCCTGACGTCTGGGACGTTTTAGTATTGGTGACGGATTCATTGTCTGGGAGGCCTATTGTATAGGTTCCCACTTTTGATAGACAACATCGTATCGCATCGTAGGCTTCTAAACGCACCGACATTCATATCCCACGTTTTGTTAATCAAATGCAATCGCATCAAGATTGAAAATCGCATCAAGATTGAAAATCAAACATTATCCAGAAATAACATCGAGAAGGAATACCGGCTAACTAGCGGGCAGCAGGGGACAGGCCTCCCAGCCAATGAGTGCCCATTTTCTTGTTGCACAATGTCTAAGGCGCCGTTACACACGCCGTTTTTTTTTTTTTTTAATCTTCTGGTAATAAAAGTGGATGGAACGACTTTTTAGTTGAAAAATAACTTCTAGGACAATTCTGTATAGGAGATCTTTCGAAATTCTAGTCCAGTATAATTTATAAACCATGATTTTGTACATTTGACACCACACTTAATCTACGTTAGAACTGGGAACGGATACACAATAACAAATGAACATGATGATAAGCAGTAAGGACTACGTAAATGGGATATGAACTTTTTACAACCGCCTCTTTCTTCAGCCGCTGGTCGATCTTCACTGTCTTTAGCATATTTGTTTTACTAAGCTCATTCGTTCTTGATTTTCATTGACCGTGTATATCAGCTCGTTTCCCGGTTTCTTGTTTATAAGTGTATTCACGCTCAACGACTGTAATTGTAGGACAACGAAAAATAGTAAAAACATGAACGATCGTAGTTGTAATTTCTGACAACCATCCAATACATTTTATTAAATCAGCATTAATGTGATATTTTCATTATGATTATTTATACAAACATTTGTAATGAGGCTGTAAAACGTATAAATCTAAACATTGAACCTACTTCACTAAGTAAAGTTGTTCTGGAATATATTCCAGTGATACTAGACATATGAATTTAGCCGTCGTTTTAACTGTCCTAAATGTGGGCAGCCCAAATAACAGTTCTGATATGTCCTAAATTGTAATGAGACATATGAATTTAGCCGTCGTTTTACAGTTCTGTCCTAAATTTAGCTGTCGTTTTAATTGTCTAAATGTGGGCAGCCCAAATAACAAACTAACAGTTTTCTGATATAACAGTTCTGAGACATATGAATTTAATCGTCGTTTTAACTGCCCAAATAACAGTTCCTAAATGTGGGCAGCCTTTAACTGTCCTAAATGTGGGCAGCCTAAATAACGGTTCTGAAGCTGCATAAAACCGCTGTACAGCTATAGGCTAGTTTTAGTAGGCATGTCGCCATGTTTTTCGAGTTGTTTTATCTGTTGAAATAAAATTCACCTTGATCAGAAAAACTACTAGGGAGTTGGGCATTGAAAGAAGTTCGGACTTGGAACGCTTTACAGTGAAAAATGATTTGCGTGGGATGGACCTATGTAACAGTTCAACTTTGCAGGATTTCAACTCTTAGAACCAACGTGGAATGAAGTAATTTGTGTCGAGGTTCGGATGTTGTAATGTTTTCCTTATTAGAGTTTTCTGGTCGATATGTTTCCTTGTAGTTCTCGAAGGAAAGACGAGTGTGAACAAATAAGATATTTTAGTTCCGTAAAAATCCTTCACAGCTTTCTTGCCCTGACTCTGATGGTTCATTGTTTTGGGAGAGAGCAGGGGCGGAATTTTAATATGGAGATGGTACTATGGAGTATAACTAAGACGCGACTTATGATTGGTCATTAGATATGCAGGTGATCTGCATAGACGTCTATACTATGAGATTCAGAGCCTCTGTCCCGGTGTTTTTCCGGAATAACTTTTTTTTCTGTGCATTTGACAAAGATATTACTTAGCCATAGTATACTTTACATCCCTACCAAATTTTTGGCAGAATTCTTTATTACTTATATTAGAAAAAAAGTATATTCGTAAGAGTAAAATAAAGCAGCCGAAGCCAGTGGCGGAGCACTCTTAATGTATGAGTTCAAAGTTATACGTGATGTAAACATATGACGTCCCGACTCCTCCCACAAGGTGGTGACGACAAACGGCTGTCTCTGAAATTCTGAATGAATATTCGTACCTTGTCAAGGCTTCAAGAATGGCGGCTATGATAAGTCATTGTCGCCGTGGTTGCAGGACAGCTTTTGTGATTCGACTTGCACAATTGTTTAGAAGTGAGGAGGCTCGTGGCTAACCCTACGTAAGCTTGAACAGGTAAATAAATAATAGGGCGATTCACCAGGGCAGACCTTCAGGCCAAGTTAAAGGCGGCCAGGCTTTGCGTTAACCCGAAGTGTGGATAGAAGGAAGGTCTCAGCTTTGAGGAGGAGTATACTGGACGTTGGATAATATCCATGAGAGTGTGGAACCTGTCATCATAAACATAGCAACTGATGATGAGGATGAAGACCTCTTCCTGGACAGCGATGGAGAATAAATTGTTTTTCTGTATTGGAGGTTTCATTTCTGTACTTGCAAAATATGTTTTTGAAACATGTAAGCCTAACAATAGTTGTTTCATTACAAAAATGTATTACACATATTGATACTTATCAATAAATCGAAGTATATCGATTTAGTGATCTACCCTAAAAACCAACTCCTCAGACAGCGACAAAACTTACAGAAATTACACCTTTCCGGGATTCGAGCCACTTTATAAAAAATAAATGGCAATCTCCATTTTAATTTCCCTATCACCTGATACTTGACAGGTTACTATTTTAAACTGGCCACTCTTCACAGTGACTTGGATTGATTTGGATCATGGAATTTAGGGCATAGCCTAACGGTGGAACCTGTTAATGTCATTCAGGTCTGAGAAATAGTTGGAGGTGTTGGAAAGCAAGCAAGGAAAAAGCATTGTTTAAAAAAATTACAGAATATTAGCAAGAAAAAGAGATAGAGGGTTGTTGGTCATTTTGTGTTAAGATCACTTACCAATCTAATCCTATGCAATTGACTGTTTATTACATTGATCGTCACTGTCATATTAGCAAAAATATCAAAGGAGTTACGACGAATGCCAAAGTTTTCTTCACTTTGTTAACTGATTTTTAATTATATAATTTTTCAATGGAGAAATAGTGATAGAAAGTAATTTCTCGGATTACTTGTGGAAACCCTTTTCTTCAAGGATTCTAGCATTCGACCTCATTGCATAAATCCTAGATACTACTACTACTACTACTACTACCATTACTACAAAGTGTCAACAAGGAGTATTGGTTGTATTACATTGTTGCCAGAGGTTGAGACTTTTTCACGAATAGCCAATTATCCATCGAGGAGGAGGCAAGTTAATGATGTCATAAGTTACGTCATTCGAAAGACATTCCTCTGAGTTTGCTGGCGATGTCTATAAGAAGTCGGCGTTACTCTTATAATTATCAGAATTAAGCAAATTTCGTTATACAGAATACAGTAAAAAATTAGGTAGAATTCATCAGTGAGCTAAATCACTGACAAAGTTTAATTGACTTTTCCCAACAAACTATTTATACTTTGACCTGTTACTGAATACACTGACATATCAACACAAATGAATGTGCGGTATCTGAGTCAAAGGACGGAAGTATTCGAGAATCAAATAGCATATTTGCACCAGTTATGATTCTCATAAATTTATTTCAAATTGCTAATGCACAGCTGCCAATTTATAATACAGATGAGAAAGTTGTGGGATTAGTACACAGGAGCCACCAGCAAGTTACACATGATGGCAGGACATAATTTGCTATATACCTCTCTTATTTTTCTGAAGCACTAAACTTTGAAATTGAGTTTATCTTATAACTACAATATTAAGTTTTAAACATTCAACACCACTTGCTCTCGTAAGGAGCTGAATCTGGCTCCTTTAGTCTCAAGTGTTCAGTCTCTTGATGTCGCAGCTTGTTCCACCCTAAAAGACCTAGAAGCAACATTGCGAATCTTTATGCATGGCTGACTAGGCACACACACAGTTTATCCAGCTGCCATATTTGATCTTACTGTGCATAAATAGATGTGCTGTCCCACCTTCCCCGAGAGACTGGATTAGAATATGATAGTTGGTTTTCTGTTGGGGTAAACTGACTCTCTAACATAATTTAACAAAGGTTCATATGTGCAGCCACCTATCTCTCAGGAACAATTGGCATTACTGTGTCTGCTTTTGGTGTTGGTGTCTAAGTCACTTGCTTCATAAACTTGGCAACTACGAGAACTGAAAGATCTGTGCATATAGTATCATAGGATCCATTTTGTCTTATCGGGTTTGCAGTTGACTTTATGAATAAAAGATACCCCTCAATCACACATGGAATAAGCAGATCGTAATATTGATTTTTTCCTATAAGTGCTGTAACCCATGAGTAAGGTTTTGCCAGGGAAGATTCCGCTCTCTTTCAGTGGTTATGATTTGAGGGCTGGATATACTTAGTTTTCACCAGAAACTGTACGAGACTATAAATCTCAGTAAATGTAAATTATTAAACCAAATTAAGCTTTTTCTTCTATTCTTGCTTACTAATTGAACAATTGTATGTATTGTCACTGAACTTACCCAGAAAATGGAACATAAGTACCTTGGATATCCCTCTATGGCTAATTGTTTCATCATTGGAATGTTGACATTGAATCCAGTGTAGTTCACAGACTTCATTTGCCATTTGCAAGGGAACCTTGATAAGGGTTTTGAGTCACGCAGAGTAATTCAAATAGATTTTAGTGCTGCTTTCGATTTAGTAAATCACTAGGCACTTATTATACTTCAGGATCTTGGAGTGAGTGGATAAGTTTTAGGATTACTTCAAGATTTCCTTACAGGTAGGCAGCAGCGAGTTGCTGTGGATGGGACCTTTAGTGAACAAAGACCTGTTGTGTCTGGAGTTCCACAGGGCAGTGTTCTTGGTCCACTGTTATTTTTAGTGTATACAAGTGATACGGTTGTGGGCCTGTGGGTGTAATAAAGTCTCCACTTATGAGAAACGAAGCAGCCCTCAGCTTCAGTCGGGACATGACCGGATCAGGGAATGGTGTAGTACTGTAGTCGGTGGGGCTTGAGGCTGAAAACACTATTGATTAGCAGATCTCATACAGATTTCCCACCCCATCCTCCCCTCCAGGTGGATGGAACTTTGCTGACTGAGTCTGAACCTTTAACTATTCTAGGTGTAACTTTTGACTCACATTTAACTTTTGACTCACATTTAACGTTTGAGAAATGTCTAATGCAAGTTTCAGCAAAAGTTACGTTTTGTTTGAAAGGCCTCATATATTTTATAACAGTGTATTACGATCTCGCCTCTCGAGATCGACTGCAGTAAATGAGTAGAAATGAGAGAGAGAAATAAACAAAGCATCTTACACATTATAATATAGGCCTAATTTGGCATTTAATTAGATAATTAACCTTTGAAATGTAAGCTTCCATTCTCATGTCTTTTTTTGTAGATTTTCCAGCTTAAGTTCTATGGTGGAATAATTAGCACTGATATGGCTACATAACAACTTGTGAAGTTGATGCAGAGAGGGATGAAATAACACCGAGTATATATAATGTGTAAGTGGGCATTATGTTAAATATGAGTAACGGTGAGACTTTGACATCTTTTATCATAAAATTAGCAGCAAACTATTACAATGTTCATAGTGAAGAATTCAGTCAGGTTTAAAGTTGCTGAAGACAGAATGAAACCAGTCGAGTAGGACAGGGATTGAAGGCAGGTAGATTGGTTTCGTAACTCAGTGTGCAGCCACTAACAGCTAGGCACGTTTGATTGCCGCAGCCAGAGTTGGGCACACAACACCGGCTGGTTGGCGACTGACTCGGTTTCATGCAACGGACCCAGCATTTTGCGGGGCTAGATGACGTCATTGCGCGGCCTACCCTCTTTCCCGTTCCCCGCCTCCAAGTCTCATGTGTTCATTTAATCATTACAATGACATGAGAACTATGAAGCTATGCAAGGAGGTCTCTGAATTCTAATCGCGTTCTCATCCTCTTTCTTCCCCCCCCCCCCCATTACTCTTCCACTCTTCTCATCCTTCCTTTGCATTCCTCACCCTCAAAACGGAGCTTCGTCTCTCTCAGTGTTCTTACTGAATCAGTTAACACAAACAACAGTAACAGTAATTACATCCACCTGGAGCAAAAACGGTGCCGGTGAAACGAACAAAATAGTCTGGGGAATTAGAGAAATGCTGCTGTTGCTGCATGTGCTTCACAGTACTTTCTTCTTATGTTTCCTAAGAACGTTTTAGAATTGGCGACGCGTCTGCTGTCAAGGAGGCCGAAGTTTCCACTTTTGACAAATGCATTTACCGTCATATCCCACGGTGCGTTGATCAAACATCACAGTGCAACAAGTTTGAAGATCGTGTTCATTATAAAACAATGCTGCACAATAGTTTGTGAGAGGTGGTTTAAGCATTATAGCGAAGAAATTGTACCGAAAGGGAATAACCCTGAACTAGCGGGCAGCGAGGGACAGAGAACCCAGCTAATCAACGTGCTGATTTTCGTGGGGTTACACGGAGTCTGAGGCGCCGTTACATAGACAAAACCTCAACCCCCCCTCCCCCAACCCTAACCTTCTGGCTTGAAGACTGTCATCGGAATCTCCTGATTATCGGTCATTAGTTCTGTGTCGACTGTATAAGTGTAAGCAGCTGATCGTGAACCTTTCATTTGAATAAATATTATTGTAATTCGTTAATTGCTGCAGTGTAATCGTGTTTGTGATGTTAAAAAAAGGAACATCAGAAAAACTTGTCGATATTGCAAAGTCAGAATGGTTTCTATAGCATGAAAGCTTAAACATCTGGGTAACCTGATGAAGGAATGTGTACATGGCCAGGCAGATTCCCTCCTTGAAGCCGATGTCAGCGTTGATGACCTTCGATAGTGACGAAGAAACTGGCAATACACCAGAATTAAGTGAACTGGATTCAAGGACCATAATAGAGGCGTTGGTATGTGGTCTAGGCCTAGTACTGGTGTTGAGGCCTAGGGTCGGAGGTGACTTTGCAAGACCTGACCACAACAACGAGTGGAAGTGGAAGTGATGACAGCAACCAGGAGAGGATAATGAGATAGGAACTGTTGACAACTTTTCCAGCTGTTGGTGAGTGTTCACTTTCAGTACTTATCTTACCAAGTGCATTTTTCATGGGTTTCTTTGAATGTTTATATTAGCCGTTTACTATTATTCTTGTTTCAATATCCAAAACACAGTGGTATTTAACAACTGTAATAGGCAGGAACGAAAATAATTTCAGATGTATATTCTGATGATTAGGCCTACTTTTACCTTTTTGTTTAGTTCGCCAGTATTAATTCCATGCTTTTATCATAATTCGCACACCTACGCATTTGTAATGGGACTGTAAAACGTCATTAACGAAACATCGAACCTCCTTAAAAATTTTTTATTATTCTGGAATATAATCCAGTGATGCTAGACAGCAAATTTAACCGTCGACTTGACTCGGTTTTAAATGCGAGCAGCTTTGCCTGGTAGCCTCAATAACAGTTCTGAAACTGTACATAACCGCCATTCATCCATAATATAGTTTCAGTGCGCATGCCCAGATTGTTTTAGAGTTGCTCTTCCTGATGAAATAAAATTCATCCTGGGCAGAAAAAAGGGAGTTGGAGATTTAAAGTGCTACTTCGGCTTCTTATCTACAAGGGAAACCTATCTGCATCATTCAAATTTTAAATCCCCGTGTGGCAAATGTAAGGTAGACGGCCACACGGAGATGTCGTTTATTTATTTGGCGACCACACAATACAGAAATGGGTGTATATAATACTTTGATCCTCGAGGGGCTAGTACTAAATACGGCGGCCCGAGGAGCTTCCGTCATGTTCAGTACTAGCACGTCGGAGGTGAACGTGAAAACATGAACAAGAGGCAGTCAATTCTTCGAATGATATCTACATAGTAAAACATAACTTATATAACATAGAAAAATGTAATTACATTCTTAAAAAAATTTCCGTTACATTCTAGCGATAAACAGTGTAGATCGCATATAGCCTACCAAAGTAGATTTATGACACGTACTAAGGGATTCAGAGCCGATGAAACACGGTTTTTCGGCAACACCTTTTATCAAAGCATCGGATAAAGGTGAAAGTTGGCAAGTGTATATTTTATAACCCTACCTAATTATTGCAAGTGTTATTTACTACCTAAGTTCAATAGTTCTGGTACTTACCAGAGTAAAGTGGGTTTCTATGCCAGAGCCATCAAAATCGCAGGTAAGGGTTTGAACACAATAATGACGTTAACCTATGACGTCATAAGGCTCCACCCACAGTGAAGAGAAGTTTACATATGGGGAAAACGTCTCTTCACTGTGGCTCTGCCCACTTGGCGATGGCATATTCACTAATTGATATTAGCACCCAAGACCAAGAGAAAGGGAAGGTTTGCTCACTTTCCCCAAATATCCCATGTAGGTGGAGCTTTGTCTACTTCCTTATTGCATCAGCAGGTGAATTGCCGCAATGAGCATGTACCTCGAAGATATGTCATCGCCTACATAGTTACTCCAGGCAGGAGGCAACGACATCCAATTGGGTAGACCTTGTCTCTCTTGGCCTTTTTAATACCCATACAAGGCTTCAGCGATATCAATGATGGCGAGCAGGATTTGTCATCGTCCCCTTGATAGCATTATCATTCTCAATAATTTTATTATTATTATTATTATTATTATTATTATTATTATTATTATTATTATTATTATTATTATTATTATTATTTTGTGGAGGTTTCATTGCAACTTCCACAGCAGTTGTTAGGACTAAGTTGTTAGCTTGGATTTCTTCCATTTTCTTGATATTCGTATTGTTTCTACTTTACAAATAATTCAGTGCAAGTAGTTCATCCACATAATGAACCAGTCTATAGCTCATTTGTTAGATCTACATCTATTCAGGGCGGGAATACAAAAAGACAATCCATTTTGTTTATCTCAGGTTTTGACACTATAGCCTTCTGTTTGCAGCATGTCAGGAGCGGTCACTAGAAGTAGAATTTAAATGAAAGCAATGATGCCTCATTTCCTCAATTGTTAGAGTTGTAAAGTCAACGCCATTGTTTTATTTCAGTTAATGTAACCCATTGTTATTTTTCTTGGTTTTTATTTATATCATATAACACCTAAACAGCGCTTGTATACTGCTGCAAATAAAAGGTACTGGTAGGAGTCAAGATTTTGAGGGCAAGCTCAAGCTATTATTTACCTGCTTCAATATCAATCAAATGTAACACGATTTATATTGATATGCATGGAAAGGAAAATATATTGAAATCAGTTTGAATGAGGAACATATTGTTATAATCACTGTGTTTTAATAGATATGTTTTAGAGGTACAAATAAAACATCTAACACTATACATAATTAATTTACAAAATGTCTTCGTCGTCGTCACTCTCGAGGAGGAGGTCATCATCCACGTTTTCATCGTCGCTAGCGAGATCAATAATGACTGGTCCACGCTCTCATGGATAATGTCCGATTTCCAGTATTCTTCCTCAAAATGACGTGTTGTCTAACAGCTCCTGCCCGCACTTTGGGGCAGCCAAGTAACCATTACCCACCATAGAAATAATTACCTATTCACACTAGAGTAAATCTTGCCACAGGTCTTTCGCTTCAATACAAAGTGGTAAGCCGTAGCACAAATGCATCTTGCAACCACGGGGACA
>NC_089766.1:41033120-41035620 GCF_040412425.1 Macrobrachium rosenbergii
TACAGTGGGTGGACGTAGGATTGCTCGGCAGTCCATTCTTCGGGCGAGTGGAGTTCGAGAGGTAGGCCGGTGGAATGATGCACTTCTGAGAGGTGCTGTGCGACTTATTAAAAGTTTCCCACGAATCGGCCATGTGGCAGGCTTCCATAAGTGTGGTGGGCTCCTTATCGTTAAGATATACAGCAAGGGGTCCAGGCACACATTGGTAAAGGTCTTCTAGCATGGTCAGATTGAAAAGATCCTCTAATGTCGTGCAGGCCAAGGAGTCGAACCAGCGGGTACCAGACTGGGTCTTGTGACAGGCCCATTCAGTCCAGGACCAGCCGACTTCCTTGGCAAGACCTCGGAACCCTGTCTCCATTTCTCTGGGGTTATTTCGTAGCCCTTCATAATGACTCTACGAACTTCCACCATGTTGCCTCTCTGGCTCTTCTCCAGTGAGCGAAGCGCTGCCTTGGCTTTTCCCTTCATATGCTTGGCTAGTATTAAGGCTCTCTCCGTCTCCGTGGTGCTGTAGTTATCGAAAAGAGCCCCGATCTCCTCCAGCCATGCTTCTGGCTCGTCCTCAGTCCACTTGAAGACTAGGGAATTAAAGCTCAAAATTGGAGCATTTGGCGCAGCAGGTGTGGGGCTGGAGGCTTGCTGTCTAGCCATAGCTTCGGCATTCTCCATTTTTGCTCTTTCCAGTTCGAGCTCCTTCTCCTTGAGGGCTAGCTCACTTTCCTTGCAGGCTAACTTATGCTGTCGCCTCCTTTCTTCTCTGTCTTCTTCTAGCTGCCTCTGCTCGGCTTCATACGCCCTCCATTCTTCTTCATACTTCCTCTGTTCGGCTTCGTAATTCCGCCGTTCAAGTCTTTCTTCCTTCTCCCGCTTGGCCAAGTCGTCACTTGCTCCTTGACCCAGGTGGTAAGTTCCGAGCCGGTGAGACCTGCCGCCGTCCCCAGATCCAGGAAGGCCTTATAATTCTCGGCTGCCATGGTTCTGTTGGGGAAGGGCGTCTAACCGGGTCGACTGGGCGTACTTGGGCAGCGAGGAAGTGTCCCTTTAACGACGTGGCACCCTTTCAAAAGGTGGCACGGTGGTTGGGTGTGCTGTGTACAGGTCACAATGGTGGCACTCAGTATCCCTAGGCACTGGTGCAGGTTAGGTTCCAGACGGACTTTCTCTTTTGTGTTCCCTTTTGTTTGGTTTTATTTATTTTTTTCTATTTGCTTGATTGGTGGCATTATGGTGCCAATGTGTTCCTAGGAACCCTTTACTTGAGTCCAACTAGGCTATATGGGAGGAAAGGCACTCTACCCCAGCAGTGTGTAACAAATGAATGAGAGAGAAAGGGAAGGTAAATGAGAGAGAGAGAGAAGTAAGCTATTCAATTGATGACAGTGCTGCAAATTATTGGCACTGTGGAATAAAGTGAATTTGGTTGCTTTTCTTTAAAGAGATCCTCGTGAGTGGCTGGTCCCAGTACCCAGTGCTAACCCCTTCTTCTTTCAGAGGGTGAAAAACTACAGTTTTGCTTCGGTATGCGTAGCAGGCCTCACTCGTGACCGACAGTTTATCACTGTAAAAGCTTTACCTTGCCGTCATCTACTTGTGGGACAGAGGTGTTGCTTTGATTTAGTTTAATTAAATTAATTGTCTCGGTGTCAGCCCTTCTTTCTTTGAAGAGGGTCACGCACACTTGATTAGGTTATGAATGCTTACTTGAATGAAGAGAGAGAGAGAGAGAGAGAGAGAGAGAGGTGGAGAGAGAGAGAGATTTTCAATCAGCTAATTTTTTCTTGCTGCTTGAGAACAGTTTAAGTAAAGATTTGTTTTTACCCCAGTGCACAAATTGGCAGGGTTAATGAAATCAGATACGTCGTCTTGGGCTTCCTTAAGGGATTGTTGTAACAATCGTAACTTTCCTGGGAGCCGATTTGACGAAACACAGGAATTTAGAGTAAAATTATAAGTTCTTTATATAATTTGCTTTACGTCGGGTATTTGTATAGGAACCTGTGATTTGTATTAATCCTAACTAAGGCCTATTGTTCCCTGACTAAATTATATCTTGGTTTTATCTACCAAAGTCTGTCTAGCTAAGATAGTGCGAGGTGGGTTTACTACACCAAAGAAGGTAGACCCAAGAAGTGGCTGAAGACAGAGCCTGGTTACCACAACAATGACCATAAAGGTCTTAAGATGGCGGATATGAGGAGCGGTCAACTGAACCCCAAAATGTCCGGCGAATCCTGGTAGTTCAAAACAATTTCAAAACAATACCTCGAGGAGGAATACAAAACATGGCGGGTGAATCCCTTTAGCACCAAATTCAAAACAGCGAACTGAACAAATGCAGGCATCCATTTTACGTTAAGGATGGCAAACGAAATTAACATACAACGCTTGTTCCTTTTTGTTATCGTCTTTCTCGCATGAATTAACCATCCGCTTAAGGAGTGGCTACTGGCAAGACAATGAAATGGATTTGTGTGGTTCGGATGGGACCAAATTTACG
>NC_089766.1:41040620-41043120 GCF_040412425.1 Macrobrachium rosenbergii
GGGGTTATTGGCTTTTTAACATATTTAACAAAGCTTTACAGTATATGTGCAGTCATCTATCTTTTAGTAACAATTGGCATTACTGCGTGTTTTTTTTGTGTTGGTGTCCAAGTCACTTCCTCCATAGTCTTGGCAAAAACGAGAACTGAAAGATCTATGTATGTAGTGCCATAGGATCAATTTTTCTTATGATATGCTCAGTTTACTTTATGAATAGAATATACTTCTCAGTTACGCATGAAATAAGCAGATCGCACTGTTATTTTTTTCTTATAAGTGCTGTAACCAAGAAACAGGTTTTGCCAGGGAAGAATCTACCCTATTTTGGTGGGTATGATTTGAGAGCTGGCGTTACTAGTTTTCATTAAAATCTATGTGAAACTATAAATCTCAGTAAATGTAAGTTATTAAACCAGACTAAGCTTTTTCTTCAATTCATGCTTAATAATTGAACAATTATATGTATTGGCACTGAACTGAGATGTTGAGGATGGGCTGGTGTACAATTTGTCCGTGTGCAATAATACTCCTTACCCAGGAAAAGGAACATAAGCACCTTGGATATTGCCTCTGCGACTAATTTATCATCATTGGAATGTTGACACTGAACCCAGTGTAGTTTCCAGACTTCAGAGCTAAACTTGCCATTCAGTCAAAAGCAAACAAAAATTAATTCTTAATGTATGACTCTAGTGGGGTTGGGTTTCTTGAAGATTTGGCAGCCTTGTACAGAACTAAATTTTTTAGATCACATCTTTTTGATGTGAAAAAGAAAGCTAGTGAATGATGTTCCACATCAAATTGAGATCCTCCAGATATTTTGCAAACTATCAGCTTGTAAGCATTAACGTTGGTGAAGTAGATATCTGGCAAGATTATAAAACTTTAAAGCAGGTCTTGTCATGATGCTGGCAGACCTTGAATAAATTTCTCAAGTCTGGGTTTCCAATGATGCTAGCATGTGTTTCTCTCTGTCCTCCAGTAGTTCGTCAAGTGTTCCATTTGTTGTGAGACATCAATATGATGGTCTCTATAAACAAGTATATAGATCTCATCCACCATTTCAGGCATCCACTGACTATGCTAAGGCTGGTAGAACTCTTTACACTTTTCTTTGATGGAAAAGTGACGGGCTTCTTTTACAAGGGGGTTTTTAACTGCATAGGAAAGAAAATACGGACATAGCCAATGGGAGAGGACTTCAGGTCCGGGAAGAATGCTAGTGTGAGCCCACATAAGGCAGCATGAAAGTCAAAGAACGGGTATCATAAGTGGAATATGGTGGTCTAGTTGATCTTCATAGATAGTGTGGTTTGGCTGATGAGCATTCTTTGTTGTCAAAAGGGTCAGCAGGGAAAGAGGGAAAGAAAAGAACTGCTGATATCACAAGTGTCAGTGGTAAAGCCAAACAACCGTATATGAATTTTACTGACTAACACGAAAAAAGAGAATAGTATAAGTATATAAGTATCTTACATAAACACAGAAAGGAAAAGTTAAATAAAATCCACATACACGGAAGGTCTGGACGTCTGAAAGTTAGCTCCACGAAACAAGTCATGCAGATGTTATTTTAATCATGCACAATTACGCCCAAAAGTTCGAACATCTGCTCAAATAATCTTTATATAACCAGAGCTTGCAAGCCTTGATTATCATTGGTTGAAAGCCACTGACTTAATTGTCTTGTGTTTCCTTTCGGAAAATGTTCACTTATTTCCACTGATTTCCTCCTCTGGAATTAAACCCTAATTGCAGAATATTGTAGTTGAAAGGAATATTTACGGAATTTACTAAAGGTCAAAGATAGGTATTAATCCTATCCTAATTACGAGGTAGGAGAAGAGTAGGCAGGTTGATGATGATAGGTTGCTGAGCAAAGGAAATGGGGAATTAAAGGAGAATTTGGGCTGTTATTTGGACCAAAATATCTCAGAAATTTCTTCTAAGTCTATTTAGTAGCGTTAAACCGGAAGGGCTAAATCATTCCACCATAATTGTGAAAACAATTAAGGTATCGTAGAATTGGGCGTTTTTTTTGCATCATTGTCAAAATGTCGGTTACAACAACAGTCGTTCAGACATTTGTCAGTGATGACTGGAAGAAGAAATTTCTTGGGAACCTCATGACGATCTTAATAGTTGTGTTTGTGTGATATGAAGCTTTAATAACGGAAACCATTGGACTGTGAAACTTTCTCCTGTAAAGCCAATCTTTCTTCAACCAATGATGATAATCCTTTCCTCAAATTAGGGGGAATTAATTAGTGTAGTGACGGTGCACTGTAGGTAAATTATTTTAGGTTGTTTCCTAGCATCATCCTTTGGTCCCTAGCTACAATTTTTTGTATTAATATTTTTTACTCCATTCACATTCTTCCACTTTATTTTCCACCTTTTCTAAAATATAAATTGTAGTGCAAAGGAGAGGCTTCATGTTTTGCACCTTTTCACTTTTACTAAATTTTATTTGTAGACCAGGGAATGACCTCATAGGTCC
>NC_089766.1:41048120-41055620 GCF_040412425.1 Macrobrachium rosenbergii
GTGATTAACCTGTTTCAGGATGTTGTTGGTGGCTCCTCATTGGCCACATGCTGAGTGGCCAATGGTCTGCTGGGCCTTCTTACCAAGATGCTATGAGAACTACTCCTGTGACCCATGTTGCTTTGGCAGCCACATCTTCTAAAGTTCCACTGCCGTGGAGTCACTTGCACTTTGCAGCAGGAAACTATCCAGCATCTCATTTTGCGCAGGGCTGTGGAGGAGGTGTCAGGTATTTGTCAGGAAGTCTGCAGATGTCTCAGGCAAAGTTGACTAACTAATGGTTGTTGTTTTCAAAGGGGCATCTATCTAGTGAGAGCCACTCCTTCAGAGAGATTGGGCAGAGTTTCTAATTTACTCTGCTGAGACAAGTTCCTCTCTGTTTCTGTTGTAAAGGTTACTGCTCAGCCATTCAGCAAAGTTCAGTCCATTGTAGGTACAGAAGTTACAGAAGGAGGTGTCCAAGAACATCATCTTACTCTGGTAGTGTAAAAAACTGTTTAGTGTATGACAGTTTTATGTTTTGTATGAGGGCTCATGGAGTGGGACACTGGCTGTCCCCAGCATTCAGGAGAACTTCTTGGTGTCACAAGTACTGAGGGCAGGTGTTTGGCAAAGCCAGAACAATTTTACCTCTTCTTACCTGTAAGTGCTTGGAAACCTTATCCATAGGGCCTGTGGAGGTTGCTCAACATGTGTAGCTGCCCAAGCTCCTCTGGGGCAGTGAAAAGTTTTTATTCTTGCAGGAACAAATTGCAATTGACTGTAATTTTGCATATTCCTAGATATACAAAACCTGAAGTCTTTATCTTTGATGTCACCTGTAACCAAGATCTCATTTCTCTCTGTTACTGAAAGAAAGTGTGGAGCACTTTACAGATTGAGTGTTTCCCCAAACTGTCCTCACCTGTCACTAACCACCTGTTATCAAGCTTTAGTGAGTGAATTAGGCTATCATCTTATAAAAGACTTCAGAATTGTTTATCAAGAAAATGCTGGTTATCATGAATTTGCACTTTATCATACTTCCTACTGTAAAGTCTTATATGTTATTTAGTGTCTCGTGCATAGATTCTCATGCGTTAATACTGAGTGGTATACATAGCAGAAGTCAGCCTGAGTGTACCAACTATGTGACATCCTAAGGAACTAATATTACATTCTTTCAAACTCATCTCTTTAATAACAAAAATAAAAAGCATTTCCATACTTTAAAACAGTGTAAGGAAACACACACTGTCCTTGCGACATGCTCAGAAATTTTTTTGCCAATGTAGCTTCCAATAACTTTTGAAATAAAACTTTTCAAATGTCATTTGACCTCCCAATGAAAAACTGACTCTTTGGTTCTCATTTCTAAGTTTAACTTTCATTAGTCAAAGTAATGATATAGGTCCAGTTTCAGTGTCTGTCATCCAATGCACTCCCGGTGGTTTGTTTCGTTTGTAATCATAAGGCTTCTGTTCTATTCATATTTCAGCTCAGGTTTTGTACTGATGGACAATAACGTCCTTCTGCTTTGTTGTATCATTAGCTTCATCGTTAAGTATTGTATTTACTCGTATTTCCAATTGTTCGTGAAAAAGCGCCCACTCAGATCTTTCAAACGACTTGAGGTCCTTTGTTACTCAATTAACTGAAATTCTTTTGCGAAGTGAAATGCAAAACAGACCGTTTTTCTTACCTTCCTGGTGCGTTGTCTTGTCAAGACTCCAGGGCAGATAAAGTATCTCGGTGCAAACTTAGAGAAAATAAATTTTATCGAGTAACGAACGTTGAAATTTAGGTTAGAGAGAGAGGAGAGAGAGAGAGAGAGAGAGAGAATCACTTAAGATTGGGTCTATAACACTGGATATATATCCTTACATTAAAATTGATATGAATTTAGATAATGACTTTAGTCTCTCTCTCTCTCTCTCTCTCTCTCTCTCTCTCTCTCTCTCTCTCTCTCCCCAAAGCATAAGTATCTTTTTTGTATGATCAGCATCATAAGGATGTTTATAGCTCAGCGAAAGGTGATATATTACATCGGCGCTCAGCGTTGCCTATCTGTCTTTATTTGGCCAGCATCTCATCTTTGCCATGAAAGTTGGAAGAGGAATGCCAAGTGAAGGTGTTGTGAAGAGGGAATGCCATGAAGGTGTTGGGAAGAGGAATGCCATGAAGGTGTTGTGAAGAGGGAATGCCACGAAGGTGTTGCAGAGGGAAGGCAGAAATGTCGGGAAAGGGCTGCGGTGGAGATGAATCACCCTCAAGTTTTATGAAATTCTTCAGTGGGGTTAAGACCTTTAGTATATCTTGACTTAACGCATTTATTCAAGTTTCCATCGTATTTTCTCAATTTCTCGCCCCTCTAACCTGGACACTTCCGACTCTTAAGACTGTGCTCGGCTTATCTGTCATTAGTGCTTCGTCGGCTGTAAAAGTGTAAGCAATGGACCGTGAGCCTTTCATACTAATTACATTTCCTATAATTATATATTTGCAGCAGTGTAGTCGTGTTTGTGATGTTAGAAAAGGAGCGCCAGAAGCACTTGTTAACAATATGCAAAGCCAGAATGGTTTCTATAGCAGGAAAACTTTAACACTGTCATTGTAACTGAAGGAATTTGGCCATGAACCTGTAGATGCCGTCTTTGAAACCAATGCAAGTGCTGATGACCATCGTAGTGATGCAACAGAATCAAGTTTACTGGATGTAAGACCTGTTGAAGGTTTTGATATGGTGTCTAGGCCTAGTGTTGATGTTTTGGAATCGAGTCCTCGTGTAAATCAGTGAAACTGGGATAGGACACGAAGCATCTGATGGTTTTCTCCAATAACAAATGGAAGCGATGAGAACAGTAATCTCTACGTAAATCTTATGTGAATCCTTTTAACAAACGTGCCGCTTTGTCCAGCTGCTGTGAGTGTTCACTTTCTATATTTGTTTTACTAAGTTTATTATTAATTTATTTTGTTGTTGTTGTTGTCCTTGACCATGTATGTTCGCCCTTCCTAACGTTTCCTGTTATTATAAGGACATTGATACTTTAACGGCAGTAATCGTAGGACAACGAAAAATAGCCAAACCAAAACGATCGTGGTTATGTTTATCAACCACCTCTATACTTTTTTATGAAATCGGCGTTGATGTAATGTCCACATTATGTTAGTGTCACCATAAACACTTCTGAAGGACATTGTAAACGCAAACCACGTAAACATCGAACTTAATTAATAAACTATTAGGGAATGTATTTCAGTGATGCTAGACAGTAAATTCAACCGCTGTTTAACCTAAGCCATAAATGCAAGTATTAGCTTAAATAAAAGGTCTGAAACTTCATGTGTATAATTGTTATATATCCACAGGCTACTTTTAGTACGCAAGTGGCGATATTTTAGAGAGTTGCTCTTTCCTATGAAATAAAATCATCCTGGTCAGAGGAAACCAGGGGATTGGGGATTTAAGAGATTTAAGGAAGTTCAGGCTTTGGTCGTTTCCTCACAATATTGAATTGTTTGGGTTTGGACCACCAGGCGGTGAACGCCCTGTCACTCACTGAGCTTGCACTGTAGAAGTCGTGCCGTCGGTGCACATCACGTGGTGCACTGCACATTAAGTTTTTGCAGTGTCCCTTCGGCCGCCAGCTGCAACATCTTTCATTATTCATTATTTATATATATATGTTATATAGTATATATATATATATATATATATATGTATATACATATATATACACATATGTATATGTATATATGTGCATATATATAGATATATAGATATATATATATATATATATATATATATATATATATACAGTGTATATATACATGTATTTTATATATTTTATATAATATATGTGTATATATATATTATATATATATATAGATATAGTATATATATATATATATATATATATATATATATATATATATATATATATATATATATATATACTGTATATGGATTTTGTTCTAGGGCCTGTTAGTATATAGGTACCTGACTATGTTACAAGATTTAATCAAAGGTAGCTTTTGGAAAGATTTGGCTCTTAAGTATTGTTCCCATCTTAATACTTCCACAGACGGCATTTTTAGCTCAAGGCCAATGAATTATTAATTTTTATGAACTTCATATCTTCGGTGTAGCGCTGGAACTTTCCACCTCCAGTCCTTCGTATGTTCTCCAACGGTCCTTAAGGGTATTCCATTCACGTTCTTTAGAGGTCTCAGTGGTGCCTTTTACATGTGCAGTTTAATTAATGTTTCTTGGGGCTGATGGGCACTATCTGGCAGTGGTGCTTGTATGTGTGTTCGCGCACCTCGATCTTTGTTTATTTTTTATGAAGAGAGCATTTTTACTACTATCAAGTCATTAGTTGTCCCTATTGATTGCATACTTATTTTTTCCTAAACAATTTTTGGCTGACTTCCTCTTGGTACTTTGACTTCCAAATGAGTGAAATTTTTATTCCCTGTGTTTTGGAAAGTGATGTGAAAACTCGAATGACCAAATATGGGAGCTTCGTCAGCGTTATCCCGGATGATATGAAGGTGAAAAGCAAGTAAAGAGTCATTTCCAAATATCAAACGTCCAGGACCCATATGACAATTTGCTTGTTTTAACGCTTCTTGGTAAAAGCTTTGACTGTTATACAAACATCGAAGAATCATAAATGGAATGATCGCAAAGCAAAACAAATTTATAAAAACTCTGTGCTATTGCCAGTGCAAATTTCAAATATTTTCATGGGTAACGACATCTCTTGGAGGTGCTGAAGGGAGACTTGATGGAAGCTGGTTGATTTCTCAACACAGATCTCGGCATTGCATAACATGCTTTTGCATTATGGCCATGATTTTATTTATTCAGGAATAAAATAAGTTCGTTGCTTTCACGTAGACAAAGAAATCTGTAACGGACCATCTAGGTATCTTTGATAAAATATGCACGAGGCAGAAAATGAAACCTTGCCGTGTACTATGTTCTATTGAAATTGGATTAAATGGGTGGGGGAGGGTGAACAGGGGCGGTAAGAAGAGTGTATGTATGTATATGTTTTTAGATTTATTGTGATAATTGTTTTTGAAGTTGCTGTAATTCGGGAGAAATAGATTATGATCTTTATTCACTGACCAGCCAGCAAAAGTTATTGACAGGACCATTTTATCACTTTCAGCCTCTTTCTAAACACACACGGGAGGAGGTATGAGCTGGGAAAACATTCGTAAACCATTTAGTGTTATTAATCTTATTAGGCATTTGTAATGCTATAAACAAACCCTTTTACACTTCCAGAAAGTAGTAGTAATGGGTAACTAACTTATGGCTCAAAAATATGAGATTTATTAATCATCAGTAGTAATTACAGGACATTAAGTAAGGATCGAACCTGGGTTGAGAGGCGTCAGTCAAGCACTTAACCTCACACGCAGTCAAGAAGCAATAAAAATCTACTGAAGCTCAGTCGTTCATATTTACATTTTTTCTAATTACTTGATTTACCTGAACTGAAGCAGACGCACTCTCACTCTGATGCACATTTCTGATTCCCAGATGATGTATATGAAATCTACTATTCAAATTCATCTCCCCCCACCTTTTTTTTATTCAGTAGAAATCAACGTTTTCCAGTTCAGTGATTTGCTTTCCCTTCGACCACGATCTTTGAATTCTCTGCCTGATTCTGTTTTTCCAGAACATTAGAAGCTTCGTCCTTTAACTGGAATGTCCTTTGCTTTCGACGGTGTTAGTCCTTTCTCTCCCCTGCCACCTCTTCTCTCTCTCTCTCTCTCTCTCTCTCTCTCTCTCTCTCTCTCTCTCTCTCTCTCTCTCTCTCTCTCGCCACTTTTCTTCTCTTCTGAAGGTCTGGGCAAATTGGTTCCTGTATAAAAGAATATAAATAACGGAAACGAATTAGTTGGCAGTTTACCAAGGAAAGAGACTTCATTCTTAATCCGTTAAATTCTAAGCCATTAGAGCTCTTAAGACAAGCGAAGAAAGGCAGAAAGAAAAAAGAAATCCTTTTTCACCATCAATACCCAGATTATTTGCATTTCTGCTCCTACGAATCTTTGACATTCAGGAGGAATCTGGGTAATTCTTTTCTTTCCATTATGATCAATCAATCAGCCCTGGATTGGCAGTCTGGGATTCTACTATGCTATGCAATAACACTTCACATTTTATGAAATTAGGTTGATGTTTACATTATTATACATTAAATTAGAAATATCCATAAACTGAGACATAAGCTATCCTGAAATTATTAAAAAATCTATAAAAGTGAAGTATGGAAAGAACACACTCCGAAGTGAACAGAGTCTGACTGCTGCTAAAGAATTCCACAAATAATGTGCTTTAAAAAAACAGGAAAAAAGACCCACTCACTAACAAAAATAAAAGATTTAGCTTTTGTCTGGGAAAGTAAATGTTTAAAAGTTGAGAAAATGAAAAATTTCTTTTTCAAACGTACCTGAAATTTTAGTGGCATAATTATTGTGCTTTTCCAGATATACATTAAGAGTGCCACATCCGCCAATATTTCTTTTCCTTCTAGAAATTTTCTGGTCTCTATTGTTTGATAAACCTTCAACTGCTGATACTGAAGGAGATGACAAATTTTAAAATCACTTGTCAAATAAGGTATGTGATGATCAGGCAATAACCACATACTTTCATGACATAAGAATCAAATGATATAGAAGAAGTTATTAAACTAATAAGGCAAAAGGCAACGAGGCAAAGTCTTGTTTAGAAATTATAACAAGACACCTTTTAACTGACCAGGAAAAATATAGAACCTTGAGCATCCTGAAAAATTCTTCAAAGCCTTCATCCGGCTGTAACTAAATTTCGGAGTCATATATATATATAATGTATATATATGTACCTGTATATGGAATATGAGATAGCTCGGTTGTGTAGAGCTGAGGTCACATTAGCAAGGTCTGTGGGTCGATCCTGGCCTACCACTGACCAACTGATTTAGCAGTGAATGGGTGATGGCGTCAGTTGCGGGGAGGGAAGGAAAATAGAGAGACTGGGCTAGCAACCTCATCCTGAAAGACTTTCAGAAAGCCGAAAGGTTCTACGGTTGAGGTGCATCCTCTTAAAAAAGGGAAAAGGTGTATTTAAAAAAAAAACTTTTCCAAAAAGGGGATTGACTCAAAAAAAAAAAAAAAAAAATTGTATTCGCTGTGACATTCATACTTGAGCTGCTGAAGAGTATGGACTAGTCTCTCTGGAGAGAAACTTCTGCAACCTGGGGCGCTTCATATAGCTACACATAGTGTTCACTAGCCATGATATAATTTCCATAGGAATTTCGATTAGCCTCGTCTGTTGGACATTTGTTGGTCGAGTTTCTCTGTCCTTGGGACTTGAGCCATATTCCATTGACTATTTTGTCCCTTTGTCTTTAGGACAGTTATTGACATGTCCAAGTCCGGGGGACTTGATCCATTTTTCTAGTGACTATTTTGGCACTGTCGATAGGCCACTCGTTAGTTGAATGT